>NC_087208.1:5366210-5421210 GCF_015104395.2 Macrobrachium nipponense | reverse complement strand
TGTTTTCTTTATACTATAAAGTTGACGGAAGCGTCCTTAGAAGATGACGTTTTAACTAAAGAGAAGAAATTAACTTCAAGAACACTGTTGTCTTAAAAGGTAGTACCCTTGCGTAACTATGCTTTTATCCTCTCTCTCTCTTCTCTCTGTCTCTCTCTCTCTCTCTCCTTGACCAACGATTCTCGGGTATCTGTCTTTCGTTACGTATTCATCCGCATACATTATATATATATATATATATATATATATATATATATATATATATATATATATATATATATATATATATATCTTAAAACAAAGAACCCTTGAGCGAAAAAAAAAAAAAAAAAAAAAAAAAAAACTTCCAATGCAGTAACTGTTTGCTTCATACACAAGCACACACAGAACGCTTTATTACACTGTGTCAAAAAATCATACAGACACTCTATTATCAGCTTTATCTTAGAGAGAGAGAGAGAGAGAGAGAGAGAGAGAGACTTCATCTTTGGTATCCCCGGTGCAATGTCATTTAAACCCAACTGTGGACTCTTCAAGGTCACCTGCTTCGGTTCTCTCTGTAAAGAAAATAAAATATATAAATAAATAAAAAGGGAGCTCGAGCGGCTCCTGTAGTGAGATTTTAGTTATAAATAAATAAAGGTACCGCGATTTCTTTCTGCGAAAAGGTATTGAGGAACAAACTCCTACTTTTGATTGGTCTTATGGAAAGACCATTTGTGCAGAATAAGTCTTGAGGAATGACCTTCTTCTCTTCTGTAGAAACATTTTGAGGGACAACCTCCTTCGGTAACAGGATCTTTAAAAAGGTCCCCTTCTGTAAAAGACTTGAGATGTGACCCAGTTCTGTAGAAGGGCCTTTAAGAATGATCCCCTTCCACAGACTAGTTTTTAGGAACGACTCCCTTCTACAGAATCGTCTTAGGGAACGACCCCTTGTGTGATGTGAAGGGTCTGAGGGAATGAATCTCTTCTGTACAAACATCTCTAGAAACGACAACCTTCTACAAAATAAATTTCTTAAGGAACGACCGCTTTATGCAGAAGATTTTGAAAGAACAAGTTCCTTCTGTGAAAGGGTCTTCAGGAACGTAGTTATTCTGTTGAAAGGTATTATGAAATGACCTCATTTGTTAAATGGTTTATGGAACTAACCCCATTCTTTAGAAAGGCATCAAGATATTAACCCCTTCTGTAGAAGGGTCTTTAGGAACGAGGCCATTTTATGGAAAGGGGTTTTAGGAACGGCCTCCTTCTATAGAACTTTAGAAATGACCTCTTCCTGTAAATTGGTCTTTAAGAAAGACACCCACCTGTAAAAGAACCTTAATGAACGATCCCCCATTGTAGATGGATCTTCAGGAACAACGCACTTATGCAGTTCTTTAGAACGATCCCTTCTATAGAAGGGTCCGAAGGGACGAATCTTTTCTGCATAGGGGTTCGTAGAAATGACCATTATTCCAAAATGGTCTTTAGCACAACCTCGTTCAGTAGAAATTTCTCAAGAAACGACCCCATTCCGTAGAAGGGTCGTTAGACGTCTTTAGAAAACAGCTCCTTCAATAAAAAGGGCTTGAGGAAAAGGTTTAGCAACCCCTCTCTGCGCAAGGGGTCCTTTCAAGAAAAAGGGGACGAAGACACTGTCCATCAGTGGATTAAAGTATGGGCGCACTGTGAGCGCCAGGGATGTAGTAAGACCCTTCAACTCCGAGCTCCTTCCATAGCAGACTTCCTCTGAAGGATGAGTCTGTTGACACGGGGGACATGGAGATAGAGTGCAGCCTCTCCTCTGTATACAAGAGTACGTTTTTTTTTCTTTCTTTCTTTTTCTATTCCCATCAACACTAGTGTCTTGTCTCATAACGCAGAGAGAGAGAGAGAGAGAGAGAGAGAGAGAGAGAGAGGGAAACTGCATAAGTTATCCTTGTAAAGGGAACAGTTCTGATAGGCTCTAGGTTTTCTTGCCAGAGACAAACAGCGTAACGGTACATTGCTGATAAGAAAAAGTCGCCCGCTGTTTTTTTTTTATTTTTTTTTACACATCGCGCTAAAACAACCGATAGAACGCGTGTTTCAGTTTCCAAATCATTTTCTTGTACCCTCTTGATACTTTTTAAATATAAAATGTTCATTTTTGTACGAAAATAAACCAGCTGGGATCAAGAAAATTGTAGGAAGGTATGGACTGTTTTCATTTCTGGCAGCCTATTTGAGGTATGTCTGAATTGTTATTAGCATGCTATTGGCACATGATGGATATAAAAACATATAAGCCTAAGGGTAGGTACAGGAATATTTCCATCATATTCTGAAATACTAATACTAGTGTGTAGTCATTACTTCTTGCCTGAAGACTTTTAAAAAATTACAAAAATAGGTTATCCCTCAAGGCTAGAACACGGAATATGATGACTTCATTAGTCAAACTTCACCTTCTATATTTTTCTTACCTGATTAAAAGCGGTATTATTACGATTAGCATCGGAAATACCCTGATTGCCATGATCATTATCAACGAATATTGAAGCAGGCAGAAAATGAGCTGCTATCTAAAAAGCAACACATTTAAAACATAAATTAGGAGATTTATTTTCGCGTTTCTTTAAAGTTCATGCTGTCGTCACTCTATACGGCGTCCTGAAAAAGCGTAATAGCATCACAGTGTTGTGTTTCTTGATACATACTTACGAACATTATTCACTTATGAATATATATATATATATATCTATATATAGTATATATATATATATATATACATATATATTTAGCTTATATGTATGTATGTACATACTATATCTATATATATATATATATATATATATATATATATATATATATAAATATATACCAGTTACTGAGAGCATCCATCTTACAGCACTAAATAAATGTTACCTTACCTTCACAACTAAGCCTACCTATGGTTCACAACTACTCATTACGAATATTATCATCTCTCACAATCAGATAATTGTTTACTCACACTTCTTGGATATTTAGCATGCTTATGGAACGCCATTACTATTACATCAGGTACGACACACGATGTAAGTCTGATGAAAAACCAACTGGAATATAAGATTTGTGATAAAATGAAAGGCATAAAAAATGAGAGTGAACGTAACTTGCCAAAAGTCAACGAAAAACAAAACGGTTTCTGATAAGGACGAGAACAACGGCACTAACCCTCTTCCAAGGATTCCCACGACGCCAATGCAGGATTCACTTCCAGACAAGTTGCTGAAATGCAACAGGAGAGACTGAGCATCTGGCTGCGTACATCTTAATATCAGGCCGTGTATCAGCTGAGAATAGCGTAAGGTGGGGCAGGGCTAGGGGGCACCGGAATACACGGATATAGGAGGACCCCCTCCCCACCCCTACCCTCCTCCGTCGAAGGATAATCTAAGCTTCACTGTTTGAATTATATATACTGTTGAATTGAATTGAATATGGAATTTAGGCCAAAGGCCAAGCACTGGGACCTATGTGGTCATTCAGCGCTGATACGGAAATTGACAGTATAAGGCTTAAACGGTGTAACAGGAGGAAAATCTCGCAGTTGCACTATGAAACAACTGTTAGAAGAGGGTGGAAAGTTAGATGGAAGAAAGAAAATATGAAAGGAGGTATAGTAAAAGGAACGAAAGGAGTTGCAGCTAGGGGCCGAAGGAACGCTGCAAAAGAACCTACAGTAATGTCTACAGTCTATAAACCCCTACGGGGTACTGTTGCCACTGTTACTAAGTTCAAGTTCGTTTATTCTTTTTACGGCTGAGCTACTGAAGCTGTGTTGTTCCTACAGTTACCTATATTTTCCTCGAAGGAAGAACGATCTCAAATTCTAAAAAGAGAGTAAAGGGCAACTTTGTATTGTTCACCGTTGCTCCTTCTGGGACTCGGATAAAAAATACTTCATCGTTTCAGGGCGGCTTCTTGAGGTTCTCTTCCAACCTCCTTATGTGCAGATAATGATAATCTTGTTTACGATAACAAATAAGTAAACACTATATAATTCCTGCTGATGTAAACAATGTCGTTGTTACAACTTGATTCCCGCAGCAGAATTGCTATCTTATTTCATTCACAATGATATATTTTCAATGTATATACGTATTTAAGTACAATGCAAAGTCGACCTAAACTTATATATTTAAATCCATGTAAAAGAATGCTCATTTATGTTCTTACATAACACTTATACATCTACAAGTCACATACAGTACATTCCTATACTTTACACAAAATGATGCATAACAAAACAATCAACAACGATAAGAAATCAATCTTGGAGTATTTGTGGAACTCTGAAGAGACTAACTGGGGAAATGGAAGTTGCACCATACGTCCATACAAGGGCTTTTACTACAGGAAATGGTTTTCTTTTTAGCCCAGGCCCAAAAAGAAAACCAAATGAATCTATAGGATAAAAAGCTATGGCGGCTTAATCGCAAAAGAAGCGTTTGGAACGCAATGAAAATTGCAATGAATCAATCATAAAGGAAGCGATAGATCTGCCTCTTCACAGGGATACTGATTATGCCCGAGAGAAACATTAAAACTATAAAGGAAAATTAAAATTTCGGATTAACACTACAGCTTGAAGAACGTGCGAGATATATGACAAAAAGGGAAGCAATACACAAAACCAGAGAGGCACTCCTTATATTACACGGAAGTCTTCCACCACAAGAACAATTCCCATGGGAATACCAGTAAGAACAAAAGTCGATGCTGGCAAGACCCCAGCCGAAGCAAACACCATGAAGAAGAGGAGCAGCCTCCCATATGCACTTTTCATGCCATATGCAGCATCAGGAAATTCCCCACCAGCTCGGATAATCCGTTATGAGCTACCCAGATGATGGCGGCCATCTTTTCAAACAGAGTTTGGCTAAACTTATATTGCCAGCTTGGAAATTGGGCACCGATGGAAAAGGCAGAGGAAAATGAATTCATAAACTCTAGGAAAAAATTCAATCTCTAAGACCTGTAAAAATTTTCGACTACAGTAAAATGGGACAAATGCGAACTACTGAATAAAAAACAAGGATTATAATAACAAAAAAGGGAATATATATATATATATATATATATATATATATATATAATATATATATATATATATATATTATATATATATATATATATATTGTTCTGAAGTGCCAAGTATCTGGTTACCATTTATCAATTATTACCTCAACAAAAGCCAGACACTGAACCATCATAACACGTTTAAACGACTGAATACACTAAAGGCAACAGTGATCCCTTAACACTTACCAGTATTGCAGAAAATCAGACTAAGTTCATCAAAACAGGTGTGAGGTAATCTTGTAAGTAATTAAATAATCAAGGGCATCACTCCATCAACAACTTTCAAAACTCTAAGTATTTCCCTGATTTCAGACAGTCTAAGTACTTCCCTGGTTCTAAGTCACTTCAATTAAATTGAAGGAAAGCAATCAATTACCACTCTATGTTTCTACCTAACCCATGAATATAATCAATAATTAAATATTTATACTGTGCTAAGATAAAGAAAACAACTTATAAAAATTTTTAAATACAAAAATTTATTATTAAATTCAAAATTTATAAGTGAAATTCACAATATCAGGGAAATTACTGCTGACTTGAAACAAAGTAAAGTTTAATTAATTCTTGAATCAAATTAAGTAAAATTAAATCAAATTAAGTTATCACAAAATTCAAGAAAATTAACTCAATCAAAATTCAAAAGTTTTAAGCAATAACTGAAAATTTGAAATTAATTCACAGTGCTAAACAACAATAAAACTTGAAAAGAATTCTAAGTAAATGCAAATCAATTCACAAGTGTTAATTTAATTAAATGTGCAATGATAAAGCAATGAAATAACTAAGTCAATTAAATTGTGAATGCAAATGAAAATATAAAACAAAAAGACACACTTCAATAAGAAAATGAATAAGTGCACAAACAATGGAACAGACACAAACACAAAAAATATCAGCAATGTGTAAAAGTGTAAATCTTTTTCATTCAAAAAACACACTGTAACTAACAGTTTTTACCAACAAACCTTCGTAACAGACAAAAAACAGTTTCTATCAATTACTAGTTAAAACACAAAATCCTATCTGTTATTGGTTAACACTCCCTATCCATTATTAGTTGCAACGTAAAAAAAATAAAAATTAACACCACTTACCTTTTTTGGTATACCTCAACTTCGTTTCCTTTCTCTTTTTGTTTGCCCATGCTTGTGTATTACACTTTTCACACAAAAAAAACCAGGCTCCGTTACGCAAATGTGTTTGTTCAGATTCCACAAAAGAAACTAAATAAACTAAATAAATTCTAAGAAATATCAAACATTAAATTCTAAAATGTTACGAGTGACCAATTTACGTTACGTTAATATAATCTCGATGTCGAGTGAGAGAGAGAGAGAGAGAGAGAGAGGATGTAACTGCCTCGAGGTCTTAAGATCGAATGAATATCTCTTCCTTCATGGAAACTGGGCTAGGCAGATGACAAATACGTTCTGGGTACGAAAGCTTCCAGAAAGTTCTGAAATCTGATGCAATCTTACATACATACTGGTAACATGCACGTGGCTTGATTAAAGCATACGCGTACAAGACAAGACTGCTCAACAGATACGTACCCGATTGAAACGGAGGGTAAACGATAATTAAGATTGACATGTTTTGACGACAATGAGCTCGCTATCAAACACGCTGACAAAGCAGGGAAGCAAACGGATCTCGCAGATTCTAATCTTAAAGTGCTGACATAAAAGTTAAACATTTGCAGCTTTGAAAAGACAAGGATCTCTCTCTTTACGTTATATATATATTCTTTTACAAGACGTAAATGCGAAATCTGAACACACATTTTAAAACATCCTATTCTAAGCTATCTAGGAATCTGAAAAAATGTTGCACAATCTACAAGACATTTCAAAGAGGGGCAAAAACATGCATTTTGAAAGTAGCAATATATAATATACCTCCCCCCAAGAAGATTTTTTTTATCACGGTGTTGAATCCAACGATTCGTAACGAGATAAATAATCAGCAACTACATTGTTTTTGCCACCAATGTGCTGCACTCTTAAGTTATACTGTTGCAGGGACAAAGACCACCTGGTCAGTCTTTGATTGTGATTTTCTTATTTTTCTGGATAAATGACAGTGGATTGTGATACAGACAATTTAATATTTCTTCATTCCTAGGTCTATTCACATACACTTCAAATTTTTCAATGCAGTGATTAAGGCTAAAGTTCCTTTTCAATTGTCGAATATACTTTCTGATGTTTTTTTTCAGTTTTGTAGACATGAAGCATACAGGATGGTAGATATTATTTTCATCTTCTTGAAGTAGAACAGCTCCAACGCCACAGTCTGACGCTCAACTTGTATCACAAATTTCTTGTCGAAGTCTGGAGCTTGAAGTACTGGTCTTGAAGTTAAAATGGCTTTTACCTTCTCAAAGGATTCTTGACACTCTGGAGTCCAAATAAACTTAGCTTTGGGACTAGTTAAGTCTGTCAGGGGAGCTACTACGGCTGAGAAATTTGGGCAAAAAACGACGATAGAAACCAGCCATGCCTAAAATCTCTGTAGCTGTTTCCTGGTAGTAGGTGGGGTAGCCTTGCGGATACCTTCTACATTAGCATTACTGGAGCAAGAAGGCCTTTCCCAACTTCAAACCCAAGATACTGTACAGTTGCCTTTCCAAACTCACTCTTCTCTAGGTTGACTGTTAATCCTGCTTCTTGTAGTTTTCTTGAAAACTTTCTTCAGAATCTTCAGATGTTCTTCCCACGTTTGTAGAGTAAATCACGATGTCATCTAGGTATACACCTACTCCTTCTATTGATCCTAACAGTTGATCCATCACTCGTTGAAATGTTGCGGTGCATTCATCAGACCAAACGGCAGAACAGTATACTGATATAGTCCAAATGGAGTAATAAAAGCTGACAGCAGCTTCGCATTCTCATCTAAGGGAATTTGATAATATCCTTTCAAACAAGTCTATCTTGGAAACAAACTTGGCTTGCCCAATATTATCAAGTAACTGATCTATAAGAGGCAAAGGATAATTATCAGCCACACTGATAGAATTCAGCGGTCCTATAATAAGTACACATCCTAAAGGAACCATCTGGTTTCTTCACTAACACACATGGAGAACTGAAGTGACTTGAACTGGGTTCTGCTAATCCATGTTGCAGCAAATACTCAACTTCTTTCTTCAAAACATCTCGATGATACGGTGATAAGCGATAGGCTCTTTGCTTGAAAGGTTTTCCATCTTCTTGAATCTTGATTTCATGCTTGGTCAGATCAGTACGTCTAGGCACATCTGAAAAAATTTCTGGAAAACTTCTAATTACGTCACTTAAGTCTTCACCTTGTTCAAACACTCAGATGTTTCAGTTTATTCTCCAAATTTTCCAAAATTGAAGAATTATTCATCTTGCTTGCAGCTCCCAATTCGTAGCCATCATCGTCTTCTGTAGATAAAGTTGTCTGGGTTACTGACACAGTTTCAGTTTTAGTTTCTGAGAAATAAGGTTTCAAGAGGTTCACATATATCTTCCTTTGTCTTCTTCTTCTTTCTGGTGTTTCAATCACATAAGTTCTATCACTTAACTTCTGAATTATCTTGTAAGGACCTTGAAATTTATTAGTGAAGGGAAATCTCTTGACAGGTAAGAACACTAACACGTTGTTGACCAACACTAAAACTTCTTAGCTTAGTCTTAGCATCAAATTTCCTTTTCATTTTCTCTTGACTCATTTTCAAGTTTCTAAAGAGAATTTTCTAATCTCTTTCAACCTCTTTTTTCTTAAGTTCTTCACATACTCTGCTTGCTTTCCTCTTGATTTTCTTCCAATTTTCTGCAAGAATCTTCAACGGTCCTCTCACTTCTCTTCCAAAAATCATCTCATTAGGTGGAACATCCCATACTTTCTTGTAAGCACTCCTAACTTCAAACAACATTAATGGTAAAACCAACATCCCATTCTCTTCCTGACTCAGAACAATACTTTGTCAGCATACTTTTCAATGTTTGATGGAACCTTTCCAAGGCACCTTGAGTTTCTGGATGATAGGCAGTAGATAACTGTTGTTTTCACTCCTAACAAATTCATCACATCCTGGAATAACTTTGAAGTAAAGTTTGTTCCTCTGTCACTTTGTACTATTTTCTCTTGGTATTCCAAACTTTGAGAAAAACTCCACAAGTTTTCAGCAACTATCTTGGCAGATATGTTTCTAACAGGGATTGCTTCTGGATACCTTGTCACAGGACATTAATGTCAACAAATACTCATTTCCTTTCTTTGTCTTCGGCATGGTCCAACCATGTCTATAATCACTTTGCTAAAGGGTTCTCCTCTAATTTCTATAGGTTGTAGGGGGCTTTCTTGATGGTTTCATTCGGTTTTCCAGCTATCTGGCAGGTATGACACTCACGACAAAACCTGCTAACATCTTTGTGAAGTCCAGGCCAGAAAAAATATTTCATGATCTTCTCCCACAGTCTTCCTGATTCCCATATGTCCACACTCATGAGCTACTGCAACCACTTGCTTTCTCAATGGATATGGAATCAAATTTGATGATATTCGCCCCATACAGCATCTCCTGGTATATCTGTAGGTCTATACTTCCTCATCAGTAAACCTTCCTTCAGATAGTAACCGGTAGAGTTTGTTGGCATCTCTTCCTGATCAACAACTCTGAAGAACAAATCAGTTAACGATGCATCCTTCTTCTGCAAGTCCATCAGCTTCTCTCTTGTCACTTGACCAACTTCAAGGGTTGTAACTCAGCTACTGTAGTTTCACTACTGTCTTCAGCAACACTTTGACTACTCTGAGTCTCTTCAGGAACATCAGGTTCTTCTTCTTCGTCGTCGTCTCTTCAACTTCTTGGGAAATCTCTTCTTGGTCAGCACTATGGGAAACTTCACTTCCCTGGAATAATTCTTCTAAGCACAAAGATCCTTCACTTGATCCTTCTTGGGTGTGTAAATCCTCAGTTCTTCACTTACAGTCGTAGTCCTCTTCATACTTCTGGTAGTTACAACTAGGAAACAGGTGGGGGTTATTCTTTCTCCAACTCTACTGTAGGACTAATCCTCAATGGTTTGTCTGTCACTACAGGACAAGGAATAAATGGCACACCACCAACTTCATCACCAACAGAACATGTATACCTTCCACAGCTAGTGAGTCCTTTACGCAAAATCAACACTCCCTGTCACCAATTCACATGACAGGTGTAAGCGGCATATAGGAGTTACTTCCTCTCCTCCTATACCCTTCAAAATAACTGAATCTCCTGTGAGACTCTTCTCCAACTGAGGGTGAGAACCACGTACTACCACACTATGGTTACTCCCTGTATCACGTAATATCTTGACTGGTACCTGCATACTTCCTTCTTGAGTTGACAGCATACCTCATAGATATATGGCTTAAAAGCCTCCACACTGCTTAACCACTCACTGCTTGAGGTAACATTTCCACTGGTTGCTAAACATTCAGCTTGTTTGTTTCATTCTTCTCTGGAGTACTGATTCTTTCCCACACTGCTCTTCGTAGTTTGTTTCACAACTTGACTAACTGGTTTTGACTGCTGTTGATTCCGGTAACACTCTTGATTGTAGTGCTTACTCTTCCACACTTGAAACAGACAACATTAGGTTTCTGTAACTGTCTTGAAAAACTGGATGAGGATTTCACATTAGTTTGCTGAGTTGTATTACCTTGTGTACTCTGGTAGTATCACTTGTAGGTTTCCCATTAAATTTGTTCCTGTTATTTGGATAAGACTTAAAACCTGGGCGTTGTTGACTCTGGTACTTGACATTGTAATTACGCTTGCTACTGATTATATTGTAATCTTCACTAAGGGTAGCAGCTTTGTCAAGTTTCTTCACTTCTCTCTCTCTTAAATAGGCTCTTATATGTTCAGGAATCCCTTAAGATACTGTTCAAGAAAACAAGTAACTCTTCTAACTCATCAAAATTTTAAAGTTTTAACTTTAGCAGCTTCTACCAATGTTTGAAACAACTTCTCACCTTGTAAGCCTAATCTAAGAATGTTCCTTTCTCATCTTTTCTTAAATTTCTGAATCTCTCATTGTAGTACTCTGGGGTCATCTGGTAAACTTGTAGCACACTGTGTTTAAGTACCTTGTAGTCTTTACACTGATCAGCTGTTAAGGCTAGATAAGCACTTCTCCCTTTACCAATCAAGACACTTTGTAGCAAAACTGACCATTTATCCTCTGGCCATCCCATCACCTGAAGCCAAACTTTCTCAAAGTGATCAAAAAAAACTCATCTGGAGCTTCTTCAGTAAACTTAGGGATTAACTTCTGTACTCTCACTACTCACATACCTAGGGAGTCTTGATTACCTTGGTTAGGGTTGTTAAGACGGTGTTACAGTTAATGTGGATCTAGCTCTTATTAATTCCATTTCCCTTTCATGTCTTGCGATTTCTCTTTCCTCTTTTATCCTCTCTCTTTCCTCTTCTGCTGCTCTTTTTTCTTCTTCTTTTCTCTTCTTTCTTGTTTTTTTCCCTGTCTATTCTTTCTCTTTCAGCTTGCATTCTCTCTCTTTCAGCAAGCATTTTTTAGCTTAATCAAATTCTCTTCTGCTTCAATGCGTCTAAGCTCTAACTCTGCATCACTTTTCTCTTTCTTTCTGCTTGCTTATTTATGAGATCAGCACGTGCTACATTCAACAACTCTTGAGCCATTCTAACTTATCTTCATCAGTTATTCTCCCAGAGTTTATCAATGATTCCATAGCAATACATCTTATTTGTGCCTTTACCATACTAGTAGACACATAACCACCACATGCCTCTGCTAAAGCGCTCACTGTGCTCTAGACAGAGTGGTTTCAGACAAAACTTGGACGGAAGGTGCTGCTAAAAATTCCTGAACATTGAACTGAGCCATTTTCCTCTAAGTTATCAACTTACAATTCAATACAATAAATGCAAAACAAAACTATACGGTCACTCTCCTAACAAAATATATTCCTAAACCTAACCACCACCAGTTTATTCTAGAGTGATGATGAAATCTGCTTTCCCGGGTCTGGGCACCATTAAAACAATGTTACGAAGTGCCAAGTATCTGGTTACCATTTATCAATTATTACCTCACCCAAAAGCCAGACACCTGAACCATCATAACACGTTTAAACGACTGAATACACTAAAGGCAACAGTGATCCCTTAACACTTACCAGTATTGCAGAAAATCAGACTAAGTTCATCAAAACAGGTGTGAGGTAATCTGTAAGTAATTAAATTAATCAAAGGGCATCACTCCATCAACAACTTTCAAAACTAAGTATTTCCCTGATTTCAGAAGTCTAAGTACTTCCCTGGTTCTAAGTCACTTTAATTAAATTGAAGGAAAGCAAATCAATTACCACTCTATGTTTCTACCTAACATGAATATAATCATAATTAAATATATTTATACTGGTGTAAGATAAAGAAAACACTTATAAAAATTTGAAATACAAAAATTTATTATTAAATTCAAAAAATTTATAAGTGAAATTCACAATCTCAGGGAAAATTACTGTTACTTGAAAACAAAGTAAAGTTTAATTAATTCTTGAATCAAATTAAGTAAAATTAAATCAAAAAATTAAGTTATCACAAAATTCAAGAAAATTAACTCAATCAAAATTCAAAAGTGTTAGGCAATAACTGAAAATTTGAAATTAATTCACAAGTGCTAAACAATAAAATAAAAACTTGAAAAGAATTCTAAGTAAATGCAAATCAATTCACAAGTGTTAAATTTAATTAAATGTGCAATGCTAAAGCAATGAAAATAACCTAAAGTCAACTTTAAACATTGTGAATGCAAATGAAAATATAAAACAAAAAGACACACTTCAATAAGAAAACATGAATAAGTGCACAAACAATGGAACAGACCACAAACACAAAAAATATCAGCAATGTGTAAAATGTAAATCTATTTCATTCAAAAAAAACACGTAACTAACAGTTTTTACCAAACCTTCGTAACAGACAACAGTTTCCTATCAATTATTAGTTAAACACAATTCCTATCTGTTATTAGTTAAACACACTCCCTATCCATTATTAGTTGCAACTACTAAAAAATATAACCACACTTCACCACCCTTTTTTTGGTACTACCAACTTCTTTCTTTCTCTTTTGTTGCAGCTTGTATATTACACTTTCACAAAAAAAAAAAAACCAGAGGCGCCGTTACAAAATGTTTGTTTCAGATTCCACAAAAGAAACTAAATAACTAAATAAATTCTAAGAAATATCAAACATTAAATTCTAAAATGGTTACGAGTGACCAATTTACGTTAATGTAATCTAATCTCGATGTCGAGTGAGAGAGAGAGAGAGAGAGAGAGAGAGAGAGTCTAACTGCCTCGAGGTCTTAAGATCGAATGAATATCTCTTCCTTCATGGAAACTGGGCTAGGCAGATGACAAATACGTTCTGGGTACTGTTAGGAACAATCGTTTGCCGATTGTTTCCCTTGGTGGATTGTTGCCTCCTGTTTTTGTTTTTTAATTGCTGGCGAGTTGACGTCTGTTGGATGGCGTCAAACTTCGTCAGTCAGGTCTGGTAGGGCAGAACGACCAGTCAGTCAGCAGTCAGAGGCAGTCAGGTATGATTTCCTGTGGACCAGCATGAGGCAGCGTCAGGTACTGGATACCTGGTTATTTATTGAAGTCTTCGCATGGAGTATGTCTTCGAGTTGGAGGTCGGCAGCCTTTGACCAGCATTATTGTGTTTTCGTCGTCAAGAGGACGACGTGTCAAGTGCGACCTCACTGGGCAGCAGCAGTGACGTGTTTTCGTCCAGTGGTCGAGGAGGACTTCCATACTGCATCTGAGGACGAGATGGTTGTTGTGTCAACTCTGTCTTGATCGTCCAGCATTCAAGGAGGATGTCCATATTGTCTCCAAGGACGAGGTGTTGTCGTATCGGCTCTATCTTGTCAGTCCGGCATTGGACTGTTGTCCTCATCGTTTAAAGAAGTGTTCCCGTTTTGCTCTGACTATCATTATGCCGCTTTCAGTGTTCATTTAATTAATTATTATGCTGCCTATTTCTATTAATTATATTTACATATTATTATTGTTAGTTTATAAGTTTTGTGTGTTTTCTGCCACCCAGATCCTTGACTCACTGTACATTATGTATTTAAAATCTTGTAAATTAAATTAATTTTAAGGTAACTTTTTAGTTTTGTTATGCTTCTCCCTCCTTTGTTTGTCACCTGTCGTCAGTCATTACAGCCCAATTGTTTATTATTTTTAAGAACCTGTCGATCTCGAGACTCGAGATCGTAATATTGGCGACCTTAGGCCAGGGTTGGTTCTGTTTTGGCTGACGGGGGTGTGGCAGCATCGGGGAAGAGTATTTTGTTTGTAAAAAAAAAAATTAATAATGATAATTTTTTTTTTTCTGTTAGGTGGGGAGGTGTTAGGAACAATCGTTTGCCGATTGTTCCCTTGGTGGATTGTTGCCTCCTGTTTTTGTTTTTTAATTGCTGGCGAGTTGACGTCTGTTGGATGGCGTCTAACTTCGTCAGTCAGGTTCTGGAGGGCAGAACGACCAGTCAGTCAGTCAGTCAAGAGGCAGTCAGTATGATTACCTGTGGACCAGCATGAGGCAGCGTCAGGTACTGGATACCTGGTTATTTAATTGAAGTCTTCGCATGGAGTATGTCTTCGAGTTGGAGTCGGCAGCCTTTGACCCAGCATTATTGTGTTTTTCGTCGTCAAGAGGACGACGTTCAAGTGCGACCTCACTGGCAGCAGCAGTGACGTGTTTTTCGTCCAGTGGTCGAGGAGGACTTCCATACTGCATCTGAGGACGAGATGGTTGTTGTGTCAACTCTGTCTTGATCGTCCAGCATTCAAGGAGGATGTCCATATTGTCTCCAAGGACGAGGTGGTTGTCGTATCGGCTCTATCTTGATCGTCCGGCATTGGACTGTTGTCCTCATCGTTTAAAGAAGTGTTCCCGTTTTGCTCTGACTATCATTATGCCGCTTCAGTGTTCATTTTAATTAATTATTATGCTGCCCATTTCTATATTATATTACATATTATTATTGTTAGTTTATAAGTTTTGTGTGTTTTCTGCCACCCAGATCCTTGACTCACTGTACATTATGTATTGTTTATTATTTTTAAGAACCTGTCGATCTCGAGAGTCGAGATCGTAATAGGTACGAAAGCTTCCCAGAAAGTTCTGAAAAATCTGATGCAATCTTACTTACATAATGGGTAACATGCACGTGGCTTTGATTAAAGCATACGCGTACAAGACAAGACTGCTCAACAGATACGTACCCGATTGAAACGGAGGGTAAAACGATATTAAGGATTGACATGTTTTGACGACAATGAGCCTCGCTATCAAACACGCTGACAGAGCAGGGAAGCAAACGGATCTCGCAGATTCTAATCTTAAAGTGCTGACATAAAAGTTAAACATTTGCAGCTTTGAAAAGACAAGGATCTCTCTCTTTACGTATACATATCTTTTACAAGACGTAAATGCGAAATCTGAACACACATTTTAAAACATCCTATTCTAAGCTATCTAGGAATCTGAAAAAAATGTGCACAATCTACAAGACATTTCAAAGAGGGGAGGAAAACATGCATTTTGAAAGTAGCAATATATAATAATATGTATATCATATATATCTATATATATTTATATAGTACTGGGTAATCTTGTTAGGCACGAAGATATATATATATATATATATATATATATATATATATATATATATATATATATATATATATATATATATAAGTAATTTCACATTACCGTGATTCATATACATACATCGAGGGGTGGTGGGGTGTAAAAAAAGCTTCACTGGCGTTCCTGGATTTGAATGTCTTCTTGGGTTCGCGCCAGGACCAGGCAAATCTATCATCTTGTAAAAAATTCCCCTTCGGTTAAGCATATATGAAAAATATATTAATTCCGAGGTAGAGCGAATTAGATATTAAAGGACATTGTAGCTCGATGTATATATATATATATATATATATATATATATATATATATATATATATATTGTCTTGGCCAGTTTTACCACCTCACCGCAAACTTGCAAAATTACTCAAAACCAGCACTTACTAAAAAGGATACTAAATTCACAATGGGGGAAATCGTACCACAATACCTTAAACCAAGGTGTGCAAAACTAATTCAGGGGTGAATATAAACACTTGAGAAAATTACTGAATCTAATACATAAATATCCAGATAGAAATAACACATGAACCTCGTAATACACACTAAATGAAGACCAAATATCTTTAATTAAACACGAAGCAAAATACACTCACACAACTAAAAGCAGAATGCAACACTTTCAAACACAAAAAGGAGGGGGTCCAGAAAAGAGAAGAAAGGCAAAACGAAAGAATAACCTAACATGTACACCATTCATATAGCTGTTTGTAGTAGTAAGGGGAGGCTTCAGAAAAAACAAAAACAAATGGTACGGTCACTGACATTTCATAATTTAAATCTTGAATCATGGATAAATTCCGTGCAAAAAATCTTGCCCAGTATTGGCCGTTCATACTTCTACACAGACAATCATGAGCAGCACTTCCAATGTCCCCAGGCAAACTGCGCCAGTCACTGCTATTTTCCATGAAGTCTCTTGCTCCCTAGCTATAAAAGCCCTTTCTTTCCAGTACATCTATCTTCAACGGCATTTATTCGATAGTTTCTGACTGCGTTTCCTCCTCCCTCCTAACGATTCTTACTTATTCGCTCTTTTCAACTATCTCTCCCCTCCATTTTTTCAAGTGGAGCACACTATCTCAAAATGCTCTTTTCTCTTCTTTTGTCTTTGCCGGTTTTTTTTTACACTTCAACTATTTCCGGTTTTTCTTACACCTCACTTTGCTCCAGCAGCTTCTACTTCTAGTTTTCTGTAAAAGAAAACTACTAAGATGGCTTCGTCTGTCCGTCCGCCCTCACATCTTCAAAACTACTAATTTAATTTTATAGATTTTATAGATTTTAGGCATAACGCCAAGCACTGGGGCAGCTAAGGCCATTCAGCGCTGAAACGGAAATTGACAGTGAAAAGGTTTGAAAGATGTAACAGGAGGAAAGCCTCGCAGTTGCACTATGAATCAATTGTCAGGAAAGGGTAGAATGTAAGATGGAAGAAAGAGAATATGAACGGAGGTACAGTAAAAGGAATGAAAGTAGTTGCAGCTAGGGGCCGAAGGGACGCTTCAAAGAACCTTAAGTAATGCCTACATTGCATCGCATGACGGTATCCCCGCCCCCCCCTACGAGGTTCAAAACTGTTGAGACTAGAGGGCTACAAATTGACACGTTGATCATCCACCCTCCAATCATCATACATACATGATTACATCCCTCTAACCTCAGTAGTTTTTATTTTATTTAAGTTTAAGAGAGAGAGAGAGAGAGAGAGAGAGAGAGAGAGAGAGAATGCAATAGCAACTTGTCAAGATAGCGGGGAAAACTCTCCTTTCATCGCCTCGTGAATGTGAGAGGGGGGAAGGGGGGAGGGAGATGAGCCTTTGAGTAAATCCTTCACGCTCTCTCCCTCCCTAAGTCGAGGATCAAAGCACCCAAGAGGAGGCAGGAGGCCAGAGTTGCTCCGGGATGAAGGACGCACCGTAATCGCAGATATATGGAAAGGGAGCGAGATCTCTGACGCCGTAGGAATCTCTTCTTAGGATCCTTCACTCCGGAATGACTACTTATGACAGCGGATGGGAGCCAGAGGACGCCTCGGCACAACAAATAGCAATCGTCAATGAAAGAATGTGGTCATTTCGGAGAGAGAGAGAGAGAGAGAGAGAGAGAGAGAGAGAGAACTCTAAACTTTTTCTCTTACAGAGTATCGCCTAAGCAACATAGCATTCCTGAATCTCTCACAGGTGTTTTGGTGCCACTCTGCAACATTTCTATGACAAAAGATATAGCAAAGAACTCGAGGCTATAAACAAAACTCACCAAACAATACCTTTTCAAACGTAGGCTTTCTCCATTTTGAATTCAGCTATTTATAAAAGATTCAGTTGAAATATTTCTCAAACAACTAAATGAAATGAGAGAGAGAGAGAGGAGAGAGAGAGAGAGAGAGAGAGAGAGAGAGAGAGAGAGAGAGAGAGAGTCAGCCTTCTTTTGATATATCAGAAAATAATCAGAGGTTTCGAGTAGCTCTCTCTCTCTCTCTCTCTCTCTCTCTCTCTCTCTCTCTCTCTCTCTCTCTCTCTTCTTCTCTCTCTTGCTATATATATATATATATATATATATATATCTATATAGTATATATACTATATATATATATGATATATATATATATATATATGTAATGTTTACATATATATATGCACATAATATATAAACATATTATATATATTTACATATATTTATATATATTATATATATGTAATCGTTACAGTGTATTTTAAATATTTTTTTAACAAAAAATATGTAATATACTGCAGCCGAACATAGAGCTCCTATGTGCCCATGAATAGGTAAGACCATGAAATGTTGGGAAATAGTTGGTTATTAATAGCTATATATCAGAAAGAGGAAGGTGAAATAAAACCGATAGTGCTGGTGTTTTCCTCATAAATAACTAAGTAAATAAGCATTACGTTCTATTTTTCATCGCGAGTCATTCTTAAATTAGTGTTCCAAACATTTTAAGGTTTGTCGGTTAATCAGATAGTTGGCAATTAGCGTATTTAACGGAGATCGCCCAGACAATTCTGCAGTCTCACAAAATGAATCCACCTCGATAAATAATTATTTTAAACTTGATTTTTCTTTTGCAAATGAACGTAATTAATCTAATTGGATTCGTTAGCAATCGAAATTTTGTGCACATTTTTCGAAGCGAAGGAAGGAAGGAACTTCACCTTTCCGATCCATTAATTAGAGCGCAGCCGTTTGCAAATGTGCTCCGATTCTGAACTTTCATTTATTTCCCATTAATAATAATAATAATAATAATAATAATAATAATAATAACATAATAATAATCTAATAATAATAATAATAATCGGAGAAGATGAAAAGCTTTTACCATAGGAATTTGGATAATGAAACCTTCAAGTGTACTCCTTACATATACAAACGATTCATAAACTTATAAAGTCAAGTGCAATCTTGAATACACTGGGTATAAATTCCACACTGTCTCAAAACCACCCACTCTCTTTCTCTATCACGCAAACACACGCACACACATAAACACACGAACAGTTAAATCTGAAGTTTCATGGCAACTCGGTCTTTGAAAGTTACGTTCACTATCTCGAATGCAAACACGCACAAACATAAACAGTTAAACCTAAAGTTTCGTTGTAACTACGTAAGACTTTGGAATTTATTCACTCTCTCTAGTGATCAGATAAACAAAGCCAATCGTCCTTGGTATAAAAGCGAAAAATATGTTTTCCATTCATAAGCATCAGCGTAGCTACTTAAAGGTCTAAACACACCAGTCTACTGGCCAGCTATCGTTTGAATCTTCATGGTCGATGGAATGAGTAGTCTTGTGCCAAACTATATTAACAAATAGGTTTATGGGAATCAGAGATTATGTGATGGGTAGCAAATTCCTAGCTTAGCAATAATAAGCATAAAAGCTTTAAAATAATGATCAGATACATCCCTAGCCATTAAGGCAAGGTGTACCAAACACTTTCCCTTTACTGTTTATCTTGCTTAAGTATATTCATTAGTCTTTTCTTTGGAAAACTCAAATGTCCAAAAACAAGTTTTTTTTCCGGTCACTCTACCATAATGCTCCATTCACCTTCGCTCCATTAATTTCACACCATCTCTGCTATCTTCCTGCGCATTTAAAGCCCCAAGCACAATCAACCATACTTGTTTACATTCTGCTGAGCCATTGATGCTGATTATCAAAAGTTTCTGAACTGCTGCTACACACAAAACTACTTTCCCATTTAAACCCCCAGCACAATCAATCCTAAGCATATATATATAATTATATATTATATATAATATATATATATATATATTATATTATCTAGTATATATTATATACAACCTATATATAACTTTATATATATATATAATGTATATATATATATGTATCTATTAAATATATACGTAATTATAATATATATATATATCTATATAATCTATAATTATATATATATATGCATATACATATACGTATATATATAATATATATATCTATATCCATATATATATATATATATATATATATATATATGTGTGTGTGTGTGTGCTTAGGAAATAAACGTCAACGGAAATAATTTGGTACATTATATGTATGTGTGGTATATCTGCATGCGTGTGTCTCATATTTCTATTCTTAAGCTTACACAATTTTATAAAATGACCGGTTAAGCCTAGCTACCAAAATAAAATAAAAAATATCCAGGATAAAGATCATTTTCCACAATTAATCTGTGACTGATACAACACCATGGAATAGTATAACTCCATTTGAGTGACGGTCTCTTGGCGTTAAAAAAAAGATGGCTGAAATGCGCGAAAGCGAAGTGTAATCCTTTTGCTTGGAAAATACATTCTCGGCGGCGGCGGGTTGTCCATTTCCTGATTTCATCAGGGTGCCAACGTGCGTATGTGTACCTATCTGTTGCATAACCCGTCATAAGTCCGAAATGTTCTAAGATTAATGGTCCAAATACTGTGGCGTACAGTAATACAGGAATTTCACCTCGCCTCATGTGAATATAGCGTTGACTTATGACAAGCTTCAAGCCAAGGAGGTTTGGTGCCTTTATGAAGTCTGTTAGGGTGTCTTTGGCGATAATTTTTATGTCTGTGTGACTGACACTTTATCTGAAGCCTGTGTATGACATGTCGATGCGACTTAGATCCCTCTGATGATATGCAGATTAAGTCAGGGAGATATAGAAATAGAAGGCCCCAGTGGAATACATTAGCCTAAGCGTGAGGCTAAATTATTTATTGTTGTTCAATGCTTGAAAGGGCGTTAGTGCACGTCTGAGATAAGTTCAAGGGTGGTACTTTATTAAGTATAGTTCCAGTCTGCAAATTTTAGGTGTGACGTGGATTCCAGCAAAGAAATGTTCACATTTTCATATTAAGATTATAAACTACTGTTACAACTACCAAGGCCTACGCAGAAACTATATCATTGGATCATAATGAGAAAAAAATTGCCGACAAGTTAATTTCTAATCACATTTACTCAAATAATACGTACCATTATACCTTGCTATGATACATCTGTAGTTAAAAGATGCATAACTACATGCTAATATTGATAACAAAATACATTAAATTAGAAATTAATAATTATATTTAATGGTAAAAAACAGTGGGCTTGCAAATAAAATTCTCTCCAGTAACTCTGGATCGTAGATAATTATTCATCCACCTCACCTTGGCACCCGTAGAGGAATCATGCTTAGTCCTGAAGGCTGGGTTCTTCCCAGCGACACAAAACGGACGTAAACAATGAACGGTTTCCCTGTCATTAAATCTTGTGCCACACGTGAGAAACGGCTGCTTTCCATCTCTTTGACACATCAATGTACTTCCATAGGAAAGTGGATTGGTGCAATTGCAGCATGTCTTCAGAATTTATCCACTCATGTCGGTCCTAAGCTCACATAAAAGAGGAGCGTTAATTGCTAGCGTCAATACCATGTCTTGTATTGCAAAAAAGATTAAGAATGCAACGAATCGTCGTGGTACACAGCTAGCAGAAATTTGTCGTAATGTGGCCCAAAATCAACGGAATCAGTCGTGGTCACAGTTAATCAGCCTCTTCCACAAACCAGATATTTCTAAAGATATTCCAAAGCGTCATTTGTGATTTGTATTGAAATCCAGTCAATGCAGCCGCATGAAGAATCATTGTCCCTTGGACATGAATTCAGAAAACGCAAGGTAAGGGACGGATCACCAAATACAAGTTTGCCTTTAAAAATCTTAAGTTCGAAGGGGATGGATGACCCGCATTCACACTCGCAAGGGAAATACATGAATTTTATATTCCAGATTCCTCTAACGGATACTGAAACCTTTGGACATGTACATTTCTAAAGCTGACCTGGTTCTGTAACCCTGTTTTGTCAGCGGCATCGTCCTTCTGCAACTAATATGAATGACCACCTTGTACTGTGACTGACGGCTCAATTTGCAAACAACTTAGTAATTATCCCAGCTGTAACTGGCTTTAAAGGGAACTATATGAACAAAATATCACTAATCAATTGACATTAAAAACACTTTCGATCATTTTTCTCCAATATGCCATTTCCTTAAGAGCCACTGCTAGAAAAGCTAGATACCAGTTAGTGTCATATTCATTCTCTAACTATCGAAAGACTCCCAGTCTTTGTCACTACGAACACTTACTAATTCGGGAATAACTTTTACTTGATATTCAATCCATATACTTATCACATAAAGATAACTACTTAGTAGACAGAGAAGACATACTAATTAATATAAATGGGTATATAAAGCAGCACAAACATACAATAAAGAATAGAAAGTCTTCAATGAGGTGGTTTGAGGCTTCAAGATCCGTCCTGTTTTCAAAAATAAATATAAAAATAGCATACGACCCGAATTTAATTCTTATAAATGGGTTAATACAAGTTTTTTCTTTCATTTCAGTTGTTGTTTTTCATTTATTCACATCCGGAACTGTACAGATGTATTTCCGCTTACCTTGGACATCGGCTTTCCTAACATCGAAGATATACCAAAATATTTGCCCTTTTCAGTTTTCTGTAAGACAAAACTATTGAGATGCTTTGTCTGTCCGTCCGCCCTCAGATCTTAAAAACTACTGAGGCCAGAGGGTATGTTGATCATCCACCCTCCAACCATCAAACATACCTAATTGCAGCCCTCTAGCCTCAGCAGTTTATATTTTATTTAAAGTTAAGGTTAAGGTCGTGCGTCTGGCACCGATATAGGCGCCAACAACACAGGCCACCACCAGGCCGTGGCTGAAATTTTCATGTGCCCCGGTTTAAAGTATCATGGGCCGTGGCTGAGAGTTACATACAGCATTATATATTGTACTAGTTTCATTCATTCTCTCCATTCCCTTCAACTTCCATTACGTCTTGTCATTTCAAAGGCACACAATCTTGCTTGTGTAAACTTCTCCTCCGCGATGTTTTCCTATGTTTTCATGTAAAGTTATAAAATTCATTCAATGCGAGTAAATCCGTTTTTGCGGACGGACGCTTGCAATTGAAGCTGATGGCTTAATAATATGTATACATTGAAAATGATTATTAAAGTCGGGTGACCCGACATTTCATAAAAGATGTATTCAAAGTATTATTATTATTACAAGAGACTCACTTGGAAATAATAATAATAATTACACATCTCTTATGGAATGACAAGTAACCAGGCTTTAATAGTAATTTTCAATGAGGCAATAGACTGGGCCAGTTATTTCACAACGCAAACCTTGTACAGGATACGATGACCACGAGATATTTTCGTCCTCACGAAGCGAATAGTATACACTTTCATGTACCGATGTTTTTATTTTATTCGGATGACTCACTTGCGACTTACACCGTTTTATTTATTGAAAATGTCCAGGAGATTTATCTAAATCATTTCTTTTGGACAGTTTCTATTTGAAGAGACGAATACAGGCATACATACCAAACACAAACTTGACTCTACAGGAAAAGAGCGTTTAACTGCAGTGCTTCACGGCTCCTCATGGCGATTTCAAATCATAATTCGTATTTGATTGAGAATTGCATATCTTCGCCTCCATCTCACTAAAAATCTCAAGCGTCCTGCATGTATGTGTATATATATACGTATATATATATATATATATATTATATATTATATATATAGTATATATATCTATATATATATATGTATATATATATATATATGTATCATATATATATCTATATATGGTCATTGTATAATATGGAAATGGAATTGAAAGATATGGCTATGAAAAGCTGCCTTATTATTATTATTATTATTATTATTATTATTATTATTATTATTATTATTATTATTATTATTATTATCAATGATGGTCGTGTCAGTGCAACTATGGTGTGTACAACCAGAGACACCCTATACATATATACACACATATGTGTGTATAATGTATATAGGGTATCCCTGGTTATACACACCATAGTTGCACTGGCACGACCATCATTGATAATAATAATAATAATAATAATAATATAATAATATATAATAATAATAATAATAATAATAATAATAATAATAATAATAATAATAATAAGACAGCTTTTCATATCCATATTCTTCCATTTACTTCCATATCATAAAATGACTTGCGGGCTGATCTATAGGAAACCGTGCTGATATGACGTCAGCTTAATCACAAGCAAAAAACAATAGCTGGTTCCATGCCGCGAAATGCTATACAGACAAAAGTTACCCACACGCAGAACTATACATACAAACAAACAATGACTTTACGCACATCGCAAAAGCAGCTATGTTTCATCCCTTCATTATTCTGTACGGAACAAAAATCTTTACAAAATGATCTTAGATTTCACAGGGATAAGTAAAGTGAATATGAAGATACAGACGAGGGATGCTCTGTGACAGAAACGAAAATATTTGAAGTGAATGTTAGCAAAGGTTTTCACGGTACCACGACCAGAGTCTCAAGAATCGACTGTCCAAACATTCTTCACTGAATTGGGACATCTCAAAGTAGAAATCATCACTTACCTTCCCGTGCCCGTCACCCTCACAGGACGCAGTCAGTGCAGACACTAACCTGAAAAGAGAAAGAATTTGCCGTAAATAGACAGACAGAGACAGATGGATGACTGAACCTTTCCTTTACCTACAGAAGGAAATTCGTTTGCAGAAATCAAATTAACTTGAGAGACATTTCCTTCGGAAAATGACTGCAACATAAAATCGACTTTACCTTCCGAAACCGTCAACCAATAAAATAACTAGGATGATATTTTGCACATGTTATGTGCTGTACATACGTATGCATAAACATTCAGTAATACATATCTAAAGAAGGGATATTATCATATATACGCAGTATAAACATACTATGTCAAATGCATGAACGTTCCTAGTATTAACAAATACCTTAGAATACACATGATTAACACAAGTATACTATAGAAAGAAACATACATAGCCATGTATACATTACATAAAAACTTACATAGCATAAACATTCTTACTAGCAATTTAAACACACTATAAACTCATATACAAGAAAACACGCACGTAGAACATGAATAATTACATGGAGCACAAACGTGTATACTACACGTACTGATAGTTACGATTTGATTTAATACACACATACAGTACAGTATATAACAAATATTTTGTATATACACACAAACACGAAAAGTACACGCATGGAGGAGTCATAGAAAGCAACAGCCGGTAGCATTCTGTGGAAAATTAAAAGTTAATAATCAAAGACATATAAAAGATCATTGTTTTCTGCAATATTGTCTAAAGTTCAAGAAAAGAATGATATTCCTAAGATTACTCAAATATTTGTACAAAGGTTACAAAAACTGTGTGGCAGATTGGTTATTAGACTCAGGGGCAAATAACCTTCTGATAAAAACCGAAAGGACAACTGTCATCCATCAATTTCACGCCATAAGTGGAAAGGCTTTTTGTTGGCCCTTTTTAAAGCTCCAGAGATGAACATTTTACGTGCAATTTTAATATATCCAGATTGGCTAGAAATGACGCAAGTTATTTACTTTATATTTTTCAGGTGATATGTTTTTTGTTCCATGTCCCTCCAAGTTGCACGTGTTGTTAGTCTGCAATTCTTGGATAACGATTAACAATATATGAATTTTAAAATATTGCAATAGTCTTAGTTTATGTTCGAACTTATGTATTTTTTCGCATGAGAACACTGTAAAACTATGCCTATAAAATGAAGCTCTTAAAAGAGTAACAACATAGTTTACAAAATCTCAGGTATGGGCTGCGGCTGCGGCTTCTTTTATTTGGGTCAGACGAGCAAGGAATTATATTTCAAAATAGATCAACAAAAATACTCAGTTACAGTTGGTCTAGAGAATAACACTATTTATGCACACCTGAACGGAAACCCACAATATACTGGTAACATACCAGTGCAATAACAATGAGTAACATCATCATAGTCTCTAGCAAGCTTTTAGAATCTGCAGTAATACTGAGTTACCCTCCATGGTGTGTGTCAGCGCCCCATGGTGACTAGACTAATATCAAAGAAATATCTTTTAGCCTGAACTTGTAGCCGAGTATTGTGTCGTAATGAAAAACACTGTTACACGTGATAGAGTATAATGGACTCAAAGACAAGAGTTGCATTTTGTCTCGTCTCCAGCGAAGCTATACCCAGTTTTCCTACGTCAAAACTGCGGAAGAAGTGACTATTTGTTTCATTGCTCACTTTCTCTAATGCAAGTATGTTAGAGTATGCCTGCAACGAAAGCTAAATATCTTGCACAAGGCTGTTTAATTTTCTTTGAGGCTTTATATATATATATATATATATATATATATATATATAATATATATATATATATATATATTATATATATATATATATATTCCATTTGCATTTCTTCGCTTTCATAGTCCCTCGTTGGACGAGTGGGTTACGTGCTCGCCTACCGATTCGGTAGTCTGAAGTTCCATTCTCTGCCCTACCAACGTGGAACCAGGAGAATGTATTTCTGGTGATTAGAATTCATTTCTCGATATAATGTGGTTCGGATCTAACAATTAGCTGTAAGTCTCGTTGCTAAGTAACCAATTGGTTCCTAGCCACGTAGAAAATACCTGATCCTTCGGGCCAGCCCTAGGAGAGCTGTTAATCAGTTCAGTGGTCTCGTTAAACTAACATTTACTTTTTTTCCCCGCTTTCTTCCTTTCTCCCAGGAAATGTTTGCCTTAAAAGGATACAAAAAGGGAATCTTTGTCGTGAGTCTGACGATCAGGTATTCAGCCAACAAGTCGCACAACCTCGTTGGCAAAAGAAGAATGACTCATTAATGCCACCGGCGACCCAGCCAGGGCGTTCTGACCTCGACCTCGAAGGTCGAAGGCGCTAACGAGAGGGTAATGAGCCGAACGGAGTTACTTGCGCATAAATGGGCCGCTGGAGGGGGACAGCGGCAGCCTGTGTCACCCTAAACTAACCGAAAACGTCCTCGGCCCGGCGCGAATCTATCCAAGGAGATCACCCCTCCCCCTCCCCCTCCCCCACCCCAACCGCCTGCCACAACGGCCCCATCCCACCCCACCTGAAACTTCAACCTCTGACCTCCATCAAGTGAAAGAAAGAGAGAAAAAAGGAAAACCATTAGAATAACACATGACCCCGAAAGAACACACCTAAAAGTGGAAGGTGTTTGAAAACGCCTTTACGGAGACGGTATGGCGAGAACATCTAATTGGGCTATTCAGCCATTTTCGCTTTCATCCTTCAAGTAAGCTACTATAGTCATTTCTCTTTTCATTTCTGTGTTACGACAACATTTCATTACTAAAGACATTTTCCTCTTGTCCTTCACGGCTGTTCCCTGAATATATGCGTGTCAAAAGATGTATAAAAATGCAAAGATTAATGACCTAATTATGAAAGTTTGAAGACGTCAGCAAAATTAAATTGATATAATTCCTTTTGTAATTTTTCTGAAATTATACGCAGGAAGTAGCGGAGCGTAATCTATGATAAACTAATTTTCCTCTTTATATGTGCCAATTACCGTGTAATTTATATAATTACAATCAATACTGCCTAAGGTTGCATAAAGCGCGTAATTTATCAACTTTTAATTTTTATGTTTTTCTGGCCTCTGGTAACAATCGAGAAACCCTGGCGATTAACACCAGTTCACTCATTAGACTGGAATCTTTTCTGTCAATGATGCTATGTAACCGACCGTAAGTAATAAAAAAAGTATAGACCTAAGATTAGCAAAATGGAATATATACATTTACGTAAAATTAAATATATATATATATATATATATATATATATATCTATATATATATAAAATTGTATGTATGTGCATATTTAATTTTGCTAATCTTAGGTCTATATTTATTATCACCAACTGTCAATATATATATATAGATATATATATATATATATATATATATATATATATATATATTGTGGTTCGGATCCCACAATAAGCTGTAGGTCCCGTTGCTAGGTGACCAATTGGTTCCTAGCCACGTAAAAATATCTAATCCTTCGGGCCAGCCCTAGGAGAGCTGTTAATCAGCTCAGTGGTCTGGTAAAACTAAGATATACTTAACTTCTTGTCACTACTTTCAAACGAGAAACTTTTTTATACTTTCAAATATCAAGCTACAGATGAATATCGAATGCCCTTCACTCGTGAATAACTTAGGCGCAAAGGGAATTATATGAGTTCCTATACGTTGTCCGAAATTAGAACAAATGTTTTTGTGGTTAGTACATGCATCGTAATGACTATATCCGACTAAGCTATTAAAATTTATCTGCCATCATGACAGATATAAGCACTCAGCTATCAGGGTGGATATGGTTTTATTTCAATTGTAAGCTTTTAACAAGAATTCATCAAAGATATATACAGCAGAAGGCTGAATACCACAACCTATCTCCCTCGATGGATGAGTGCATAAAGTCATTGTCAACAAAGGTTAGCTCAAAAAGGCATAAGTTCGAATCTAAACCAGGCTGGAAGTACTAATCACATATAATTCCCATTGATGTATGGCATTCCCAAAGTAAATTGCTATTTGTTCTATATACATACGTACATTATTTATCTATCTATCTATCTATATATGTATCTACAATCTATCATCTATATATATAATATATATCTAAATATATATATATATATATATATATACTATATATATATATATATATATACTATATTATATATATAATATATATATATATATATAAATGTGTGTGAATAATAACCATGTAAATAAAAAAGCTAGTACTTCCTGTTACCTTCCGTGAAATTTAGTATTTTAAGCACTTCAATTGCAGACTCCATTTTCCGTTGCAGTCATGCCACTAGGGCGTTGATTGGATTAATTTAGGGGGTACAGAATCGCGCGTGCATTGTCAATAATTCCCCTTTGAAGAGGGACACGTGAGAGAGATGCTTTGTATCCAAGTTCATGTCATGTCTTTTAAGAATTAATCTATACCTCTCGTTTGGCCTGCTCTCTCTCTCTCTCTCTCTCTCTCTCTCTCTCTCTCTCTCTCTCTCACACACACACACACACACACACACACACCACACACACACACACACACACACACACATATATATATATATATATATATAGGATGAGGGATATAATTGTTACTTTGTGTACTGATAAAGGTGACAGGGGTGATTAGAAGAATTGCAGGGGAATAGAATTACATAATATGCTGTGGAAGGTCTAAGGTCCAATTGTTAACGAAATTAATTAAGACGAAAACAGGACTGATATTATAGGAAAAAATATGGGTTAGACTAGGAGGGGAATGAAAGTAAACCTCGCGTTAGAATATCTACCTAGAAGAGTGAATGGTTAGATATAAAAGTTTGTCAGAGTTGGAGTCCCACGTGGCTACATGATTGTCCTTTTACCTTATGTAATGAACGTGTGCTCTACATATTTCTTTTTATCACTCTGACTGTCCCGCCCTAATTGCAACTTAGAATGGCATTCACTTAATTTTTGCTTTTAACCAAATAATGATCACATAAATATATTCCAGATATATATATAATATATATATATTATATATATTTATATATATATATATATATATATATATATATATATATATATATATATATATGCATTCCCCGTTATCGGCAGCCTTGGCTATTGGCAATCCGGTTTTACAGCGCTTGCCTAGTGACAATGATAACTGGACTTTTGCCGTCAATATGCGACAATCTACAGCTTTTTACCATCAGATTAAAAAAGGTCAATTTCAAATTAAAAAAGATAAAAATCAAATTAAAAAGATCAAATTCGAATTAAAAAAGGTGAAAATCAAATCGAAAAAGATGGATTTCAAATTAAAAAAAAATAATCATTTCAAATTAAAATATATGTACCTCAATACAGAAAAAAGTTTTCAAATTCTTTTACATGTGCAAAAAGTAAAAAGCATAAGGTAATTTTAATTTTGCATGTCGACAACTGCTCCTAGCCCATAGCAAACGCTGCCATACATTACTCGTCACAATCATACTTTGGAGTTTTCATTCCCTACTGTAAGGAATGAAAACTCCAAAGTATAAAATTACTTTTTTTAAATTTTAAGACCATCTTTTTTCATTTGATTTTCACCTTTTTTAATTTGAATTTGATTTTTTTATTTGATTTTTATCTTTTTTAATTTGAAATTGACCTTTTTTTAATTTGTAAATGGCCTTTTCTAATTTGAGGGTAAAAAGCCGTACTTAGTCAAATTCTGAAACTTTATCTTCTAAATACAACACGATGAAAACTCCAAATAATACACAACATGAAAATTGATAACTCAAATAGGAAATGAAAATAAAACTGGGGATTGGATAAAAATCCGTCCACATCCCTTTCTCACCAACAACTAAACATCAGTCATAACAATTCTCCCAAAAATAAAAATACACAATAAAAAGAAGTTAGTACCTCCCCTACAAGTAACACCACTCCGTGAGGTGGAGTGCCAGATCCATCCATTTCAGCAGCAAACACATATCAAACAAAAAAAAAAAAAAAAAAAAAGTCCATGCCGACTGTGATAAGCGGCCCGAAGTAGTGCCCAATAAGCCTTTATCTTTCATATAGTGGAATAGACACTCATGTACGTACAGTTAATAGTCCCACCGATGAGATCTGATCAAAACCAGATCGGAAGTGTACCTATTTCCGCCCGTGTACAAACACATGCGACCGCCATGATGCCCTTGGTCGCGGATGCACGAGCGGAGCTCACAGTCTTCTAAAGTGATGAATCCTAAGTTATGAAATCCCGCTCTGTCCCCGTGGGAGCCAGGGATGGCCACTACAGAAATGTCCCGACACTTCCTTTTCCGATCTCCTGAACTGAGATTTTGCTATCCTTTTACAGAGCAGCAGAAACAGACTATGCATATAATAACAGCGTTCATATATTGATAATACCTACTATATCAGTCGCTCGGCGCCACCACTCTTCCCGAATGACCTCATTCAGCCACAGGTTTTACAAATCTAAATTCACACAGGGCCAGCTAAAAAAAAAATCATATAATATGAAAACAGCACGTCCTTGGCGGCGCAGGTTTATCATATAGAAACTAAAATAAAACCCAATGGCCTATATCGCGGCTGTAACTATAATAAACAGTTCATTGTAGAGCGCATCTATTCATATCTTGAATTCCGACGCTGTGTGTGTGTGTGTGTCTGTGTGTGTGTGGCCAGCAGCTGCACAGGCCCATGGTATACGCTGTAGAAAATGTTTGGTTATGAACCGAACGTCTCCAAGTGGAAGGCTACTGAGTGACAACTACCACGCCCGTAGTCGTCCAAAAAGGCTGTTTGCATATTCCACGACTGTAGATCCATGTACGACGGAGAGGTGAGCATTCTTTCTCAGATGGAGGATCTGGCGATCCACCTCATGGAGTGGTGCTAGTTGTAGGGTTGCGGGGGTGGACTAATGACTTTTAATTGTGTAATTTTATTATGACTGATGTTTAGTTGTTGGAGAGAAAAGGATGTGGACGGGTTATGGTCCAATCCCCAGTTTTATTTTGTTTCCTATTTGAGTTGTCATTTTCTTTGTTGGCGTATTATTTGAGTTTCTCATCGTGTTTTATGCTAGAGTTCCAGAATTTGACTTATTTAGTTAATCATTTGCTATTTTTGATAATTCTGTATCTGATTTAGCGACCGACCTTGGGTAATTATAATTTGTGGGTTATGTATGAGAGAGAGAGAGAGAGAGAGAGAGAGAGAGAGAGAGAGAGAGAGAGAGAGAGATGCTCCGCTCGAGTCAACGTTACCAAAATACCTCGAAGCGATAAGATTTACTTGTCGCGACCTCCCTGAGGTCGTAATGTAAAATGTAACATTATATACACTTACACATACATACTATACACAGTATTTGCACACATACATAATGCATAATATATATATATATATATATATATATATATATATATATATATATATATATATATATATATATATAAAGGCAAAACAATGGAATAACCGCCGTGAGGTCTTTTGACTCCTCGTCCTTTACTAAGTAGACTGATATAAATATGAAATAACAAGAAGGGGATTATAGAGTAAAATATATACCTGGAATCCAACACGCCTGGAGAATTAGTGGACCTACCCAAAACAGGGGTACAATTTAAAAGGTTCACGAAAGATTAAGTCCAACCACTCGGAAGCAGGGACGACCTTTCTTGTGGACTTAGTTTCAAATGTATATCAGTCAGCTTAGTAAAGGACAAGAAGTCGAAAGGCCTCGCAGCGGGATACTCCATTGTTTCACTTTCCCTCGTGGGTTTTGTTTTTATCAATCATGTTCCAAATTTTCGTGAGTCGGTTACATCATATTTATATATATATTAGTATATACTATATTATATATAATAATATATATATAATATATATATATGACATATATATATTATATAATATATGTAGTATAATATATTATATATATATATATATATATATATATATATATATAATATATTATATATATATGTATATATATATATATATATGTATATATATATATATATATATATATGATATATATATATATATATATATGGTATTAAATATGATATATATTATATATATATATATAAATACGGTCAGGGTGTATATGTATATATCTATATATATATATATAATCATATATATATGTATATAAATATATAATATATATAGTATATATTTATATATATGCTATATATAATAATATATATTATATGTATATATATATATATAATATATATATACATATATATATATATAGTATATATATATATATATATATATATGGTATGCTATATATATATATGTATAGTATATTATATGTATATATATATATATATATATATATATATATCTTATCTATATATTTAAATCAAACACTCAGATATCTACATATATCTATTAGGTCCACCACAATATTTAATGCTAAGAAGACACTTCGCTCAATCTTGTAAATAATTACCGCTTGAGCCTTATATGCTTCCACATGCCAGACAGGAGCCCACAGGAAATGATGCAAGAAACAAACGGCGAGCCTAAGCTATTCCTAAATACTTATCGCAACGTTGACCTGACCTCGGCAAATGGTCAATGACGCTTTGCACATGCAAATGCAACTTAATGCATTCAAATGCGCCGCTGGGAATTCCCTTAATAAGGTTAAAGAGGGTCGCAGGGGGTGGCAGGACTCGGGAAGGCGAAGGCGTGGCTCCGTGAAGGAACGCGTGAGGACCACACACACAAAAATAATGGACTGGCCAACGACGCAGACACGGAATCTGTGCAACGGCCCATCTCTGAAACGCCAAGGAAAATCGTTGCCATTTGCAACAGGGCATTTGCGTTGCAATGTTACGTGTTTTCGCATTGCTAGTCCCAACCACTCTCTCTCTCTCTCTCTCTCTCTCTCAAGAACCATAAAAACACTATCCATTACCTAGCAAATATTTTTACAGACTTACCATCATTAAATCATTCTCAGAAGGGGCAAGAAAGATGTGTAATCAAATAATCCAAATTAGAACTGAAGATTATGCTTGGTCCAATTTCAGAACATGCGATTTAGTTTCATGCAATTTTCAGATTTTTATTTTTTCCCTTGTCCCTCCTCCCTTCCCTACCCGCCCCCCCCCCCCTCTCTCTCTCTCTCTCTCTCTCTCTCTCTCTCTCTCTCTCTCTCTCTCTCTCTCTATTACGTGACGGTCTAGCGTGCCCCGAACTAAATGTGGTACGGGTTTTACGTTCTGTCTATGAGAATTATGGGATCCTAATTTCGAACGGCCTTTCTTGTACTCACAGAGGGTAATAAACTATGACCTTTGTTTTGACATGCGGCCGGGAATGATTGACGAACAAACCGTGATGAGTGCTCGTGGAGGTGTAGATAAACACGAGATTGTTTGCAGGAGAGGAGAGCACTGATATCTGATTAACATATGAGAGCTGGTTGAGCATCGCATCCTTTGTTGGACTGCTTCATACTAGTGTTCGGTTAGTAACGGGGTCGTTGGAAATTTGTGCTGTTGCTCATTAATCAAGCTGTACTGCCTCCTATTAATGTAAGGACAATATGGGCTCGTCTTCCTGGTAACGTAGAGTCAGTAGAGGACGGATTTTTAAAGCACCAATATCATACGACTGAACCACACTGTTTGACCAAGGGCTGTTTAACTGGTAACAATTGGCCAGTCTTTGAAAAAAAAAAATTACATCATAAATATTTCGTTGTTCTTTGTGACATAATCGTAAGGTTAACAAATGAAGATTTGTTGTTAGGGGAGTAAAACGTTTAATATTTGTAAATTATATATATATATAATATATATAATATATATATATATATTTATATATAAATATTATTATAATAATATATATATCTAATATATATATATTATAAATATATATAATATATATATAATTCTATTATATATTATATTATATATATATATGTGTGTGTGTGTGTGTGTGTGTTTGTGTGTGTATATAATACATAAATAATATTGCAAGTGCTTATATCGAGTTATTAAATATCACTATATATAAGTGAGTAAAGTAACCTTCCTTTTGATATTTCACTGACTGAGCAAACAATATTGATTTTTATTTGGGAAGGATTGTCTTGATTCTTATACTGTCAAGATATGGTGGATATCTTAAAGTGGATTTCTCAAAATCCCAGGCATGAGATATTTCTGGAAGGTCTTTAAGAAATTTGTTAAGACAGAATTTATTTTAAATAGCTTTGATGAAAACGAATAAATTACAGAGACTAATTCGCTTGTCCCCACTGACCTGAAACTGGATACAGAATGGTTCAAAATTCAGTCTGATTCATTGCAAAACATTTCTGCAATGGATGCATCGGAATGAGGCAAAGCTTGACGCTATCATGAAGTTAACCATAAATAATATTATTGAGTTCATTTTCTCAGCAAGCACTGGTGCTCTCGATCCTCGGTTGTTTGAGTTCCTGCTGAATTATTTATTTAAAAGTATTTGGCATTGCAACAGAAATGGCCATCCACATCGATGACTGGATTAGAAGGTATGTGGAAGGCAATAACTCTTTGACCGGGGACATTAGTTTTATGAATGACATAATCTGGACACAGATTATCAGGGGATTTATAAGCCACGTTTGCATGACAATAATAGCAGCTTTATAGCCAAAGGATTACGGTTATCACAATTTGCAACCGGCCAACATTGTATGGTTAACCATCGGAGCCAAAACACAATCCCCCCTCCCCCACCCCAACCCACTCCATTTTATTCATTTTTTTTATTTTTAAGCTCATTGGACAATTTCTTCCAAATATTTTTCTCAATAATTCTCTGTGGAAAATCACTGTGGATTTGCTTGCCTATTATTATAATCATTATTAAGGAATAAACTAAACGCTTCAAAACTGGTCAAGTCAGCAGACTGAAGTGCCGTGAGACGCAGCCCTTCAAGATGAAATCTGCTATCAAAGCAGAAGACCTCTCTTGTCCCAACAGATCCTCCATTCATTTCTGGATTCGGCGGTCCCACCTTTCCCTGTCGCGGAGGGGGCTGGGGCGGGGGGGAGAGGGGGTCGGTCAGGGAGGAGGGAACGTTTGAGGGGAGAAGATGGGATGGAGGTCTAGATGTCCGTGCCTGAATTAGTGCAATGTAAAGGCTAGCCCAGTCGGGTAGAGTAATTCTGTCCCCTTCCCCTGCCCCATCCCTATCTTTCCCCTCCTTCAGTAGCAATCAGGAGGACCTCGGAGGCGTCTGGTTGAAATCTAATCAAATCATTACTCCGCCATGTTGATTGAATGGCCCGATGTCTCCAACATCCAGCGACGCGACCTCCCTCAGTTTCTGGGCAACGCCGCCGTGCCAAAGGGCCGGCGTCCCGGTCGAGCCCTTTTAGGAGATAGAATAAATCTTATGACAATTTTGACATTATAATGACTGAGTGACGCAACATCTGACGGTGCCGCACCAGGGCCAACCGGTAGGCAACAACCCCGGTGTGGCAAACAATGGAGATCCGATTCTTCTCAAACGTCTGTTAATGTGAGATATTTTTCATCTGACTTATATAATCAATCATTTATTACGATGACAGATTGTTCCGACATGTTTATTACCAACATTTACATCGCTGTGACATCCACTACGTTACATCGCTGTGACATCGCGCGAAGTCAAAACAATCCAGACAATGAAGAACCATTATCTGCCAACTTGTAACCTAATTACCATCTCCCGATTTAAAGTGGTAGTCAATACCGACACCATTATCAGCAGATCCCAACTTAGCGCCACCCGCTTGGTCCAAAGTCACTGTAGCGTGTTACACCGGGTTGACCATACCCCCGAAATCTTTCGCGTCCAGGGGAGGTGTGAGGGAAACAGCAGAAGTGCGCGGCAGCAGTAGTACTACTTTCGTTGAGGGGAGAAATGATCAAACCCCGGCTGCTATTAAACGGCCGCTTTTGTAACGAAGTACGTTGAATGGTGTCGCCTGTTCCGGGAGCCCCTTTGTGACCGGAGCGCGCGATTAATTGGGCGCATAGTGCCAAATATTGTGGCTCGCAACAAGTCGACAAGAGGGCTGGATGGAGTTGGGTACTTGGCCGTGGAAGGGGCGGGGAGAGGCATGAAGTTGTGGATGTTAATGTAGAGAGAGAGAGAGAGAGAGAGCTTGTGGAGACACTGAAGGGGAGGGACGGACACATGGTTTGGATAGGCTTGATGGAGAGAGAGAGAGAGAGAGAGAGAGAGAGAGAGGTCCAAAAGCCTGCCTGCTTTGAACTTCTCGTGTAACTGTGTGTGTGTGTGTGTGTGTGTGAAGAGAGAACAAAACAGCTGGTATAACCCATTGGAAGAGCGTATCCATTCGAGATAATGACAGGTATCCAAAAGCAGTTTTGATTTTCTCACTGATATCAATTATCTATATTATTTTAAGACGGTCACCACCCTGTCCTATTGTAGATCAGACTTGAGGGAGGCAAACTCATGACGGAAAAGGCAAACAAGATGTTAGCGAATTCTAGTCTGGAGGTGAAGAGCAAAGAAGCAAAAAAATAATCAGTAACTCATTGTGTGTTAACCGTAAATGAATGTGAAAGGTTAAGTAACTCAGAAATATGCGACTAAACTGTCTGCTTCCACAAAAATATTCTGATAAAATAAAAACAGTATTTCAGTAAGATAACTCGTGACAACGAGACAGTTTTAGTTGGCGGATGCTGTGTTAAATCAAAACATTTGTGCTAAAACTAGGACCTTTATATATTAAATTAACTATGAAAATGTTTCGTCATCTGAACTGACGATAAATTTGGCCGATATCAAACTTAAATATCAGCAAAGACCGACAATTTGAGGTCTGATATACATAGCCGTCATACATTGAGCACCTATTTTTCATTACACTTAAACTTCTAATGATGACATTTTTCCACAGCATATATCTATATTGTATTGTAAATGTGCTCTTTTTGTTTTTAACAATCTAGTTTCTATGATGTGAGTGACCCAAGTAATATGTTTATGTTTATATCAAAAGAAATAAAACTGAGGTAACTGAAAGATGAAATGTATCAAACAACGCTTTGATGTTAGAAGCACTGGAACGATAACATGATTTTTTTCTCTCTCCCAGCCCCAGTTTGAGATATGATAGTGAATTTTATAAACTCCGGTAAAGCCTAAAAGTAAAAATAGTTCGCAAACGACTCTCAGAGTCAATTCAACTGCTGTACGTAACTATAAGTTTATCTATATCGTGAATACAGGCGAGAGTCGCTCTAAGGCTGCGTTTCCTATTTTACAATGAGTCGAATAATAGTAAACTATTATTATATAAATAGTGTTGTTATCATCACCTGTATTAGTATCAATCTCGCATTGTAAATATTACCCCGTTCATCACATCGATTTTCATCACTGCATTTTATGCAGTGATGAAAATCGATGTGATGAAGAGGGTAATATCAATAATGAGAGATTGATACTAATACAGTGATGGTATCATTACTGTTTATGTTACGATAGTATACTATTATTCGACTCATTGTAAAATAGGAAATGCAGCCTTGGAGAGACTCTCGCCTGTGTTCACGATATAAGGAAAACAGCGCGGCCAAGGCTCAGTAAACATTAAAGAGCCACCAGCGTTCCTCACTGCTAGAGGGTCGTACCTCGGGTAAGGAAAGAGTTGTATTTATGCGACGTAACGGGCCGACGTTCATAGGAGAAAAGTGCTGAGGGAAATGCGAAGCGACGAAGCTTTCGGAGCTGTGGGTGTTCCAGGGGTTAGGGAACTGAAGGCCTCAAAGAAAAAGGCCACATCAGCCGCGCTGGTTACATTTTCACCGGAAATGAAAACGACGGCGATGGTGGAGCAAGTGTGCATAAATAAGCACCCTCAGTGTAGTCTTTCCAAGCAAGCAAACTAGGTCGCTGTTAAAGAAAGTTTGCCTTATGACAGTACTATAATTTATAGGTCTTGAAATTCATGAATGGCATCCATGAGTAAGTTCAGCCGTAATGTATGAGTTCCGGTAAATAAATAATTTGTTTTTCATTTGATTACTTAAGTATAGGGGAATAACGAAAGATGGGGCCCAACCATGAAAGGGAGAGAGAGAGGGTAGGGGCGGGGGGGAAGGCGGCACGGGGGTTCTCGAAAATGAAAAAAGATGTGCGTGGCCAGCCCCATATGAAGATGAGAGACAGGTCGTAAAAAGAGAGTCATTCTAAAGTTAATTATACAGCAGTTCTATTTGAAAAATAGGATAATACAGCAACACACTTCAACAAACCAAAAACAAAATAAAAATTCGATATAAAAATTTAATATACACCAGGAATAAATACATAAATAATAACTACCACACGACAGTGATTTTGTCGTATCTGAATGGTGCAGCAAATAGAATTAAAATAAACCATGTTATTCTGTTGCTCTTCTGCTATAACAAAACCATCAGTTCCGAGAGAGAGAGAGAGAGAGAGAGAGAGAGAGAGAGAGAGAGAGAGAGAGAGAGAGAGAGATTGGATAAGAACCCCCTGAAATCGAATCGTGGGTTCTTACGCCAAGAGGGACTTGTGTGAAAAGATCTCGCGACATCATTCGATACCGGTGCAATAAAACGCCGACTGGAGGAGGAGAGGGACATTCAGGGCGTGAGGGCGACTTACGTCGTGTTCACGACGATATTCTAAGGAAAATGGAAAAGGGGGAAGAAAGGAAGGAGGAAGCCGAGGGAGAGTGCAGGGGAGCGGAGAGGAGACGGAGAGACACCGCCGGCGCTTCGTATTACCGAGATAAACTCCACCTTTTGAAATCTCATCGCCGCGATTTCACATTCCATCCCGTGTCGTGTGTCATGGGGATGGCGACACTCTCGCCTCCGGTTTCCTCTCTTCTTCTTCGTCTTGATATTTGGCGTTAAGAGGCGATCTTCTTCCACTGTCGTTTTCCATCTCAAGTAGTCGTGGGATTGACCAGAAGAGGATATTTATCCCTCGACCTCTCTGCTTGTGTTTGTCAGCTGTGAACAGACGAGTGACAGTGGATATCTAGCTCTTCAATTTGGACTCCAAGTTTCCATGTGAACAAGTGACTTTTGCTGGACTTTTGCTCTTATTAGACTTAGAGTCCTCGAGATATTTTTCGTGAATGAAGATGGATATCTGACACACGCCTAGGTAATGGATTAAAAGCAGAAAATAAAAAAACTCATTTACTACAGTTGGAGGTATACTTAACTTAATAGTATACAAGACTCAGGTTTTTCCGACCACGAGCGTACATATATACATATATATATATATATATATATATATATATATATATATATATATATATATTAGATATATATATATATATATATATATATATATATATATATATATATGAAATTGTAATAGCCACAATACCCTCTTACCTTCTTGAATTCTTTGCTCTTTTTTGGATACGCTTGTCACTACAGAGCCTGAAGATCCAAGTTCAAAGGAATTTGAAGAAGAAATTTCTTCATCAAATTTCTTTGAACTTGGATCTTCAGGCTGTGTAATGACAAGCGTATAAAAAGAGCAAAGAATTCAAGAAAGCTAAAAGGGCATTGTGACAATTACAATTTCATATATATCTGGTGAAAAAGTGACCAGATATATCCAAGGAACAATAGATGGAAATAACATCTCATCTATGTGCAGGAAGTGAAATATGAAAAACGAGACCATAAGCCACATAGCAAGCGATTGTCCAGCACTTGCACAGGACCAGCACAAAAAGAGCCATGATTCAGTAGCAAAAGCCCTCCGCTGGAGCCTCTGCAAGAAACACCAGCTAGTTTGCAGTAATAAGTGGTGCGAACACCAACCTGAGGAAGTAATAGAAATCGATCGGGCAAGCATCCACTAGGATTATGGTATCAGAACAGATAGTGATATGCCCCAATAGACCAGACGTAACGTTGATTGACAAAACCAAGAAATATCACTCATTGACATTGCAATACCATGGGACACCAGAGGAGATGGGGTAGAAAGAGAAAAAATCGATAAGTATTAAGACCTAAAAATAGAAATAAAAATGATATGAGATATGTCAGTGGAAATTGTACCCATACCCTCAGGAACACTAAGGCATGATCCCAAGATCCCTGAAAAGGAACCTGGAAAAACAAGCTGCCGAAGTAGCTCCAGAATTCAAGCAAAGGTGTGTGCTACTAGAAACAGCGCACAGTGAGAAAGTGATGGACTCCTAAGGAGGAGCAGGATGCAACCCGGCACCCCCCACACTGGGATGACTGTGATAGAAAAAATTAATAATAATAACATGCACGGAAAGGAAAAGTTTTATTTCTTAATACAGTCACTGACATCACCCGTTCTCTCATCTTTACTTCGCGTAGAATAGGAAAAGGAACAAGAGATGAGGTCATCAAACAATCGAGAAAGAGATAAGGGATGATTTTCAAGATACGTGCAAAAGTGCAATTGCTTTGCAAACTGTCATGTGGAAAACAGTGATTGTTTAGCAAAATGACCAATGCAAAGCCGAAATTGTTTTGCAAGCTGAACAAAAGCAAAATCCTAAATGCCTTCAAGATGATATATACAAATGACTGCAAACGTGCATTTTTTACTCGGCAAGTTGACAAGAGTAAAAAACCAACTGTTTGAGACTAGGTGACTTACGCAAAAGTCTTAGTGATTTGTTAGCCGAGATAACCAAATGATTAATTGTTTAGTAAGCTGATAAGAGCGATATTTAGTCCGGAACAATATCGCCACTTATCTTGATCACGCTGGGTCTTCGCAGTTGAAAGCTGCCTACATTAAGATACAGCCAATATACGCGTCGCTAATCCTCAATCGCTTTCGTTTAGAGACTCATATTAATTTGATTGCAGAGCTTTGTCCGTTTCTTGCACTTTAATCCTTTTAGTAAGGATTAACACCAAGGAACGATGGGATTAGAGATTTTTACACATCTCACTTGATTATATTTTCTTGAAAATAACTTCAACAAATATCTAAACTCATTTAGGAATTGCAAATGCACCCACGAAATAATTATTACGAAATCACTTAGACAAGAGAGTGAGTGAGTTAAGCTTCTTGCAGAAGGTTATAGAATAATTAATCTGTGGCTTTTAGAATAATTGACAGCAAAGAAGCTCAAGTGAAATATGGAATCTGTGCAACTTCTGCCCTCAGAGCAAAGGTGCTTCCGGACGACGGATATATTGTACAAAGGCAACAGTTGCTTAATGACATCCCAAGATGCCACCGGCCTACCAACACATATGCCCATGGGATGCTATATGTCAACGATATTTGGGGTTCCGTAGCTGTCACCCGTACAGGCGCTGACCAGCCTCAGCGTTACTTAACCCCGCTGATGTAAGACTATAGCTGGTTCACTTAAGGTAGATTCTTGGGTGAGCCCTATGCTTACGAGAAGTTTGTTTGGCAGCCGCTGATTGGCTGGGAGCTGCCTACTCCGGTACCAGCCAATCAACGACCACCAAACAAACGTCTTGCAATCATAGGGCTCATCCAAGAATCTACCTTAAGTGAACCAGCTATAGCTTCGCAGTGAACGAGTTACTGCCATCCGTTTCTTTTCTACAAATCTAATGTGGCAGGCAATGTAGCCATGTGCATTGTGGCTATTTTTTTTAATATCCTATTGTTTAGCTTATATGCGGTCTTTTCATACGTGACAATACCACCATTATGCCTTTATTCCCGAAATCCTAAAATCGACATAAAAACTCTGATGAAAGACAAAGTCACAGATTCAAGATGAAAGAGAGTGAGGGAGAGAAAGTGCTGTTAAAGTTACTGTTATTACTAGTATTACTTAGAATATATAAGGTGCTTTAGGAAAACTTCGCAAGAATGTAGGTCATTTAACGAAGAATTTAATTATAGTTGCTCAACAAGGTTCTAAAAAGAAAAAAGAAAAATAAACCTCAAGATTATATAATTAAAAATGACATGTGTAGTTGTCACCTTCCCTATGTAGTTATGTTAGCACAGACATTACACATTTTCACACAGACACACATATAGAAATATATATAATATATATCTATATATATATATATATATATATATATATATAATATATATATATAGATATATATATATATATATATATATTATTATATATATATATATATATATATATGTATATATATATATGCAGTGGAATTGCGATGACAAATAATTTAAATGAAGCAAGATGCAATAAAAAAATTCAGAAAGTGACACTGACCTTTTTTCAATAGTTCCATAAAGTAGCTACTGTTCAACTGAAATCAAACATTTCTTGAAAGAATAACGCAGTTATATACTGCATACAAATCTAATACAGTATAATAAGACTACCTTCAATTTACTTAAAATGGAAGAATACACTGTAAATGGAAGGAAAACAAAGTGATGTAGTTAAATGTAACACATTTTTTTCAAGTTAGTCACTGTTCATTTGAAAAGGAACTGTAACCTCCTGTGGTCACAAGATTTCAGAGGTGTGGTCTCTTGCCCCTACGTGCGAGCGCCCATGTGCATCGATTAACTACAGTTCTTAACCTGCATGAGCAGAAAAAATAATGATCTAGAAATCTGCTATATGCCACGAACATGAGAGTTCTAGATTACCATAGCCAAAATACGGAAGGAACCAATGGGGTAATAGAGTGGGATGGCAAAAGTAATCTTTGTTACACACATGGTGTTTATTCTCACAATCTAAATATGATCTTCTTTCCACGTTCGTAGACCTGAAGAAAGGGGGACGGGGCAAAAGTAAAAGAGCGACCCTGGAGAAAATCCTGGCTGCAGTTCCATTAACTGAGGAGTTTTGCTTTCTTGATTCTGTCTTGGTTTGAGGATGAGGATGAATTTACAAAGGATGAATGTAGCGAAGATGATTTCCAAGGTCTGAGGATTCAGAAGTAAGTCAACATATAGAAGGAATTTTATACAATGCAAAATGAAGACTAACGGGAGAAACAGTAGTTGAAATAGAAACAAATATCTGACCATGAAACCAAAAACATTGAATGGACATACCGCATGCAGCATGCCGCCATTGCAAAGGGTGGAGAGAGCATTGTATCACAATGCCCACCTGGAGTGTAATCTCTTAATTTTTCATGACAATATCTTGTCATCTATGACATTTGTTGCATTATGTTAAAGTAAATTTAGTAGTACACATTATTCAGTCTAGCAGTTTCTGTTTATATGATAATGCATTTAAAATAAACCTAAAATTATTAGTATTAAGACTGACATTAATAAGTGATCTGTAAAAATAAAATTATTTATATCAATAAGTTTGTTTCTTTTTGTAATAATGACTGATATAAGTAAACAATAAGCATACTCCATCTCAGCACATGGCATGCATGATTTTTCTATTGTATGAGACATATACGTGCTTCATTGGGTTCATGAAAAGTGTTTTTCAAGAGCTTTTAACCGATGATAAATTTATTAAAATTTATATTAAAATATTTGGAATAGTAGAGTAAAAAGGCGAACCAGGTAAAATGCATAATTGGATATCTTTACTTGAAACTGCAGCACCGTATTTTCTATACGCTTAATTATAGGCATTGAAAAGGGATTTTCAAGAGCTTTCCAATAAGCATATAATTCTTAAAATCGGTGGAAAATTAAGGACGACAGAGTGAAAAAAGCGTCCGCAAGACTATGCTTTAATAGCTTAATTCAGCATCTCCACCCTTTCCAATGGCGCCGCACAGTGACAATCAGCGTCGATACATTCATACGCGCATGTCCATTCCATGTTTATAGTTCCATGTATCTGACATTAATTGATGCGAATGCAAACTCAGTTGATTTACACGTAACCTGCAGGCGTAAAAAGACGTGGAAAGAAAATGGAAGACTTCAGATAACGGAAAAATTCAACAACTAAAACGTCGCATAAGGAAGAATGTGTTTCGCATCTATTACGGCTTATGCAACTAACAAAGAAAGAGTAGGGTTATTTTCCATAAATACAAATGCTGTGTCATATAACAAGTAAACAATGAGCCGATGTTTTGTCGACTCAATTGAGTTTTCTGTACAACGTGAAACGTTGTATAAAACTATCCTGTGACCGGCCAGCGGTTCCGTCTCCAGAAAGTGCTGCCAGACGCACGATGCACGGGTACACTTAACAGTAAAAAAAAAAAGAAAAACTACTGGAGCTAGAGGGTTGCAATTTGGTATGTTTGATGATTGGAGGGTGGATGATTAACATAACACTTTGCAGCCCTCTAGTCTCAGTCGTTTTTAAGGTCTGAGGGCGGACAGGAAAAGTGCAGACGGTCAGACAAAGCCGTCACAATAGTTTTGTTTTACAGCAAACTAAAAAATACCAGAAAGAACCAACAGCAAGACAAACATTTTAGAAGATGAAACACTGATACACTTTCATCTACAGCGGCTGGTATTCTCTTTGCATCTCTTACTCTTTAGTTTAATCTCTCGCCTTAAAACAATTTTTCCGCTGGACGGCTGGATCTGTTCTCTGTCACTAAAGTAGACACTGATCAACTATTTTTATGTTAGTCCATTATCTCGTTTCCTTCGCAATGAAGCCCTGCCTATTTTTCTAACTCATTCCTTCACTCGTCTTCTTTATACCTTAGCTAAATAGGTTAAATACAGTAGCCTCCACATATTTAACTTCTTTAACAACCGTAAATGCGTTTAACGAGCAGTTTTTGTGGCCTTCGCCCGCTCTCATAACCTGAAGGGTGAAAATGAAGTATTCGGTAAGCTAAAATTACAGGAAGTTATTGCGTAAGGCAGATAGTGTGAATCATACTCTACCCTGCTCTTATCTCCACAATAAAATTAACAGATGATATCAATCCATTTACTTTTCAGTGTTAGTCCAAGAAATTTACATTTCTTTCTTCATAACAATACAAACAATTTACGTCTTGATTAACCACTTTTGAAAAGCCGTCCGTACTTATTACTATAGAATAATAGCTGAAATTTTCCAGTCGCCTCGTTATTCATGTATGACTCAGTAATAGCTACCTAGCACTGTGACTTTTACTTTACGTAAGCTTATAAGCCTTATATGGTCTTACATGACAGCATTTATTTCCATTTGATATGTGAATTTTATGATTGCCTGATAGTACACACAAACTCTGATAACTGCTCTCAATGTCTCAGTGGTTTTTTAATAGGCTTGCTGGCGATTTACCATTCAGGAGATGACAAGTAACTCAACTGAGTTCTTCATTGCAATAACTTCAGAAATTTCGTAATGCGACAAAAAAGCAAAAGGGCTTTTATATTCGGTAATCTATCTAGGCCTTCTGGTTGATGTATAGCCATAAATACTAAATGTGGATAACAAAGGGCCTCTGAGACACTCATACGACTTCCAGGGAGAATTTCGAATTGTAGATCAACTTCTCTTTTCATTCCCCTTTTGTGTGTGCGTGCGCGCGTGTGTGTTACTGGTATCTTTATCACAATGTTATGATCTCGCCCTTTATTAACTTTGAGCTTTGTCTAACTAAACTACAGCTTACTCGTCCAGAATCAGTTTTTTTTTCTCGGTCCTGCACAATTCCATGAACCTTTGCGACTTCCGCCTACGAAGCTAGATGGAATGTCTGCCTGACTGTTCATCTGCTTGTCCATATGTCTAAGAATCAATAGCTAGATTTCCATGAAATTTTGCAGTGTGGACCATGGTCTCAAGAAGGGTTGACCAGATCTATTAGAGATGATCTGAGTACTGACCAAGGATTGTTTATTAACTTATTTCTTTATTCCAGCAAGATGCTCTCTATGAGGACATCTATTTCTTTCAAGACGTTGAGTGTGAACCTGTAAAAATTTTACTATTTTGATTTTGAGGCAGCTGTTACATGCCAGACGATGACTCAATAGACCAAAGACCTATCCGACAAAGTCAAAAAGCAGAGCAAATGGTCAAGTTACTGAACATAAACTATACTCGGTTTTTTCCATCTGTCCACCCGGATGTGGTGTTTGCGTATGGTAACACTGCGTCCCGGGCTTTAGATAGTCATGCTATGTGTAAGTTTTAGGTAAATAAAAGGATATCTGGGTGTACATTTGTAACTGAAAAGTGTTTTAATAATTTACTGTATGCGAATTACACCGTTAATATTCGAAATAGGATATTACTAATATTTGAATATAAGCTGTATGTAACTATCTAAAGCACAAGACGCAGTGTTGCCATACGCAAACACCACAGGCGGGTGGACAGATGGAAAAAACCGAGTATGGAAGGACACGGTAGAAAAGCAAACCTGAGTGAGGACAAAGAGCGGTGACTTGATGATGATCACGTGATTGAAAGAGACGGGCAAACAATGCAAATCTACAAAATTATTTAAGTGATGATGGACATTACCCAAAGACAATAATGTTAGGCTTGGAGAACAGAGAAACATTTCAGCCCTTAAAAGAAGATTTTGTTCAAATAGCCTCGTGTGATTCAACGTCATAGAGGGATTACCCGAACAAAGTCCGCCTGAGTATCATGGAAAACATGCCATGAAATCTTTACTTCTCGAGATATTTTTGCCGTTGCTTTTGAAACAGTAAATAACACCGAATACAACTTCAGTTCAACTAAATAAAAGGGCTCCGATTTTTGTTTCGTACATTGTCTACCGACCTTGTCGCTGTCAGGATAAGTTAAATTATTAATCAAACAAGTAATTGTGTTATTCAAGTTTTACAATTCAATCAAGAGAGCCTTTCATCCTTAAAGCGATTTTCACTGGAAATTAATTACTCAGTGAATTTAGTTTTACCTTTACAAGTAAAAATTGTCCCGACGTTTCTTCGGCGCAATCGAGTTTTCTGTATGAAACTCTCAGCCGCGGCCCATGAAACTTTCAGCCACAACCCGGTGGTGGCCTGTGTTTTTGGCACCTACAAAGGTGTCAGACGCACGATCATGGCTAACTTTAACCTTCAATAAAATAAAAACTACTGAGGCTAGAGGGCTGCAATTTGGAACGTTTGATTATTGGAGGGTGGATGATTAACATATCAATTTGCAGCCCTCTATCCTCCGTAGTTTTTAATGTCTGAGGGCGGACGGAGAGACATAAAGCCACCTCAATAGCTTTCTTTTACAGGCAACCAAAAATGGCTTTCCAAATAGTTTGTTTTAAATTGTACTACAATTCTCACTCGCAAACGACTGACTCCATCTGACCCCACTCGGGTCAACAAATAAAATCCTCCGCTCTTTATGGCAACACCTAAAGGAAAGTTACATTGCTCGTGGGAGTGCTTTTTCAGTTACTAAACTAGATGAATTATTATTATTAACTATTATTTTGGGAGAAGACCCTCTTTTAAACAAATTCTGTTGAATAAAATGGCAGAATTCTGCGAATTAATCTTATATATTACCTTTTCTGTTTTTCTTATCACTCGCTTTTCTGGCTCAGCGATACTTCGCAATAATTGGCCAATATTCAGGATTATCCCCAATATGAATATGGCCAATTATTGCGAAGTATCGCTGAGCCAGAAAAGCGAGTAATAAGAAAAATAGAAAAGATAATATATAAGATTAATTCGCTGAATTCTGACATTTTATTCAACAGTTTTATTATCATTATTATTATTCCTGGAGAAACAAATACACAGCTATGTATATGTACATATACATAACTGTGTATTTGTTTCTCCAATAATAATAATAATAATAATAATAATAATAATAATAATAATAATAATAATAATAATAATAATAATAATAATAATAATAATAATAATAATTAATAATAAATTATATGGTGTAGGTGTTAGCTCTTCCTCGCCCTTCATTTTACCTTGAAGGTGAGTTTCATGCTATCCAGTAATATAATAATAATAATAATAATAATAATAATAATAATAATAATAATAATAATAATAATAATAATAATAATAATAATAATAATAATATGCAGGCAGGGCGTGTACAATCGGTGGGTAGGTGGTGGGTAAGCAAGGATTTCAAATAGTAGCATGAGTCTCGAAATGGAGAAACAAATCTACAGTTCTGTTTATGTACTACGTATATTTAAAGGGAAATCTATAGAGAAAGCTTTCAGGTAAACTGTTAGATTCCCTTTTCAGTCGAACAGATTCCCAGAAAGCTTTCTGTACAGAGTTATCTTTAAATATATGTAGTACTTATTATACATAACTGTGGATTTTTTTCTCCATTTCAAGGCTCATGTTATATGAGTAATTTATTATTATTATTATTATTATTATTATTATTATTACTACTACTACTACTACTACTACTACTACTAACTACTACTACTACTACTACTACTACTACAGAAAAGACAATAAATAAGTTCAATTCGTTGAACTATGCCATTTTATTCAACAGTATTTATTTAAAAGAGGGGTCCTTCCTCCAAAATAATAATAATAATAATAATAATAATAATAATAATAATAATAATAATAAAGAGAGTGTTGCCTTTTATTATTATTATTATTATTATCATGTTTAAAAAAATATCCACTATTATATATATAAAAAATATATATTTCTATGTAAAAATATAAAACAAAAGACCTTCGAACACCTGAACAATGTTCCTCATCAGTGTAACGTTAAACTGATGAGGAAACACCGTTCAGGTGTTCGAAAGTCTTTGTTTTATATTTTTACATAGAAATATATATATATGTGTGGATATTTTCACGAACTGTGAATTTATTATTATTATTATTATTATATTATTATTATTATTATTATTATTATTTTTATTATTATTATTATTGGAGACACATATCCAGTTATGTATATGTACACATACATAACAGTGGATTATAGTTATTATTATTATTATTATTATTATATTATTATTATTATTATTATTATTATTATTATTATATTATACTGATAACATGAAATCTCGGCTTCAAAGCAAAACGAAGGCCGAGGAAAAGCTGACTTAACTATATCATTATTATTAGTTATTATTATTGGAGACACATATCCAGTTATGTATATGTACACATACATAACAGTGGATTATTATTATTATTATTATTATATTATTATTATTATTATTATTATTATTAGTTATTATTATTATTATTATTATTATTGTTATTATTATTATTATTATTATTATTATTATTATTATTATTATTATTATTTATTTTATTATTATTACTTGATAACATGAAATCTCGGCTTCAAAGCAAAACGAAGGCCGAGGAAAAGCTGACTTAACTATATCATTTATAACTTTATTGTGCTGCAGTCATCATCTTAAAAACGACGTTTCAAACATTACTTTGTTCATTCTTAAGTCCTGAAGCATACAAAATGATAAGGATTATCCATGAGTTTTCAAGTGTCAACAGTATTTTATTGTTCTCAGTGATACTTTGTCCTTTTTACATATTTTTAGGACTTGAAAAAGTACAAAATAATCTTTGAAACGTCGTTTTTAAGATGTCTGCAGCACAAAAAAAAAATTAAATTACATGTTTGGTGTATTCTCGCTATGCGTTTTTTTTTCTTTTTTTTTACTGTTGATATAGTATTATTATTGTTGCTGCCGTTACTGTTATTAGCAACTATTTGAACAAAGCATCATGAACTGTCCGAAAAATCGCGCAAAAAAAATCCATATTGACATTTACCTTATCTTCAGAATGTACGTATTTACACTGTAAATCTTCAGCCTAAAAGTCTCCTTGTAAAAAGTTCTAAAGTGTCTGAATATCGGCAGAAAATATAAATCTATATATAACTGATTTATTATTATTATTATTATTATTATTATTATTATTATTATTATTATTACGAGCTTGATAGAACGTGCTACGCTGAAACAAAGAACCCTCCCGATCCCCTACCTACTCCAACCCCACTCGGGGCGGACAAACAAGAAAGATCCTCGCGGATTTTAATATTATCATTATTATACTCAAAATAAATGATGGTTGCATCCCTTAATCTAAAAGCCCCACGGCACCTGACTTCCCACGTTAACACATTCCACCCACAGTTTTAAAGAACGTGGAGGTTAACCTTTCGTCCAGGAAATTTAAAACACAAAGTGGAATCGCACTTTTCCCCCACTCTTTTTCCCCTTCCATTTTCGCCTCACTCCCCTATCTTTCTATATTGGAATAGTTCCCCTTCTTGCCTATTCTATTATTTAAAACTCTTCTTCGATTCTCTTTCACGATCTGGAATCCTCCCTCCCCTCCCTCCCCATCTATCACCGGACGCCCTCCCCCCTTTTTCTTCTCCCTCTCTTCTCAGGAATCCTATTTTTTCTCGCCTCTTCTATTCAATAAAACCCTTTTTCCCTTCCTCCTCCTATTATTAGGAATCCTGGCTCCTATTTCCCTTCTGTTAGTCGGAGCACTTCCTCTTTCTCTTCGCACAAAAGCTCCTTCCCAGTTCCTTTCTATTGCCCAGAACACTTCCTCCTTCTGTAAATGCCAGTACTCATTCCAGATTCCTTTCTATCACCCGAAACACTTCTTCCTTGTTACCCAGAACCCTACCTACACTTCCTCCAATTATCCAGATTACTCTTTCCTCTTATATTATCCGTTACTTCCATCACACTGCCATCATTTTTCTTTTATTTTTATTTTTTTTTACGTAAAAGCATGATAACGATTTTTCCACTGGGCTCATAGTTATGTCACCCAGTATTTCCCCAGGTACTAACTTTCGTGACGTCATCCTCAGGCTTTGATTCCCTGCCGTTTTTCGTGAAATTCTCTCGGTTTCTTTCTTTCTCTAAGCAAATCTACCATTCCCTTTATAACATCTGCTTAATAACCACAATTTTTTCTTGCGTATCTCTCTCTCTCTCTCTCTCTCTCTCTCTCTCTCTCTTCTCTCTCTCTCTCTCTCTCATGGGCTAATTTATCCCCCCAAGATGCACTCCTAAGTGAAGCAATGACACAAAGAAAGAGAATGGGAAGTGAAAAAGTCCCCTCGCCAAAGCTTCTTCAGAGGGACACCAAGTCCAAGCAAGTTACAATAACAATTTTGACAGACGGAGTCTCGGAGACGCTCAATGTAGAGGTAAAAAACCCTCAGCTACAACGTGGAAGAGTTATTCATGCATGGAGACACGGTGCCTTCAGAATCAAGACGCTCAAGACATTCCAAAAAATAAATTACAAGAAACAATTGCAGAGTCTGCAACTTGAACCAAGTCGCTGACATGATCTTTTCATTTCTGGGGCACTGTTTCAGGAAGAAAAGCTGGGGCTTATTCAAGTGTGAAGTGTGTCAGCGATCGCTTTAATGAACTTCGCCCAGGAAGCACCTGTGATAACTATAACAAACTTTGACAGAAAATATTTGTTACAGTGGCAATAAGCAATGGCATTTTAAATTCAATCCGCATAGGGCAATTTCCAATAATTACAAAATTTCTAATCACCTAAAAATGGCTCTTAATGGGAACTGATACAAAAGAAAAAAAAGGACCGACTGCCTTTTTACATTTGTTTTGGTTATAAGAATATGTGAATTTCAAAGCTTGCAATTAGAACAAAAAATTATTTAATCCTGGGTTACAGGCGGAAAGTAAAAGTTATTTGCTTTGATGATAGCTTAAGACTCTTCTGTATACCTTCCCAAGTAATTGCTGCGCCTGAAAAGAATATTAGTGCCAGTACCTGAGTTCTGCTACTGACTATAGTGCAGAGTTGTGGCTTGTGATGCTAGTCAGTTGAGAAGAAGCTGTAATAATGCTTTAAAGGGTCATCTACTACTACCACCTTAGGTTTATTAATCTCAACCGTGTTGGAAGAGCGTGAACTTTACATGTCTGTGTCTGTAGATGTGTTTCTGCAGGAATGCCAAGAAATGTATGTATATATGTCCATATATATATATATATATATATATATATATATATATATATATATATATATATATATGTGTGTGTGTGTGTGTGTGTGTGTGTGTGTGTGTGTGTGTGTGTGTCTCCGTACGGCACGACATAATCACATTTCGTCTTGGATTTAGGCGTTTTCAGAGGAAAAGAGACTATCCCTTTCAAGCGAATGATAATTTAGGAATAGTAAATAGTATAGAGTCATGTAATCATTTTCAGTACAAAGAAAAAGGAAAAAAAATTATGCGAACGGTTCATACGTAACGTAGCTTCAAGTTAATTCCAACCATGTTTGCCGGGGCCAAGAGAACATGTGCGGAAAATCTTTAAAATTTTGGCCAAGAGCAAAGGGGCTAAAATTTTCAATTAATATGCAATGCTGTGGTCCAAGGGACTTCTTTTTTTTCTATCTCAACAAATTTTTATATTTATATTTATTCTTATATAAGCTGAAAAATTTTAAATTTCCATTTTTATATATCTATTTTCTATTGTAGTTTGGAGTCATATGAATTTTTGCTCACTTTGAATATCATAATAACAATAATGATATTTATATAATAATGAAAAATAATACTAATGATGATGATGATAATAATAATAATATAATAATAATAATAAAAATTATTACTATTATTATTATTATTATTATTATTATTATTATTATTATTATTATTATTATTATTATTATTATTATTATTATACAAGTGATCGTTAAAAACAGATGCACTGCCCTGTGAACAAACATTCTAGAATCTTTTAGCATCATTCTACCCAACTTTGTAGCAATTAACCACGAATGGTGACAAACTTGTCCTAAGATAGCCTATGTGAGCTTGCGTGGAATTACTGTAACAAAGGTGAGTGACTTGAATTAGGTCACTAATCTTAGTTATCTGGTGAAATGTTTGGTGGCTAAATGACCAAAAAATAGACATGAATGAAAAAAAAAGGTACAAAACTATGGCTGAAAATGCCACAGCACCTCCTCGTGAGACACTGCTGTAAGTGTCTTTACTCAAAGTCCGTGTATAGAAGGAATAGCTGCTACCCATTTAGTAGTAAGATTTTCCTTTGAAAAAGACTAACCTTTTCTCATAATTGTCCACATCATTCATCATACCTAAGCTGACTAGCTTCCTTGACTTGTACTATGGCCAGTTTTTTCTCAGTTCAAACGCTTCCTGGCGGAGAGGACACCAACCTAGATTCGTATTCCCGGACCCCAACCTTTTAACCGTTATCAACAACCTTTCGTAGTCAGTTCCTATCATGAGCCTATTTCCTGTTTCAAACGTTTACTAGTGGAGAGTGCAATAGCTAGCTTCTTATTTCCTGACCTAATTTATCATGTCTTATCACAAACCTAGCCTAAACGTGTGTCCATAACTTGTCCTCCGGTTAGTGATTCTTATTTAAAGCATTTCTTTGAAGAGGGACATTGGCCTAGTTTCACATTCCTCCACTCAACTTATCACACGGTAACACCGACCTATCCTGATGCCACTTCTTCTTATAATACACATAACGTATTTGAAAAGGAAATATAAGAGTTTCCAATTGAATGTCAAGAACTAAAAGACCAATTAAGGGCTGAAATTCGGTTATGTAGCAGCGAACGATCACGAGAATATAATCACAGTTTTAAAAAAAATTGATAGAAATTTATTCCAAAGATTATTATTGATAGATGACGACCGTGTAATTAATGAAAATCAAAAACACTATTCACGGGATTATCAACTATTCTGTTAGTTGATCGTGATGGTCATAAAAGTAGGTAATAAATAATTCAGAGACGTCCCATAAAGTTTGCAGATATCACTGGTTATTTATGATGTGCAAATAATTATACTGAAAAAGAGCAAATTGCAATTAACTTCGAATAAATGAGGAAAAGTATGAAGAGGGGAGAGGCATGAAATAATACAAATTACATTGACTGATTATATATTCTAACGGATAGACCTTCGAATGCATAGTAATGATAATTATACTTTATTTTCATGAATAATAGTGATAATTAACAGTCGCACGATAGCTGATGAAAATAATAACGCGAATCACATTGAAGTTTTTACTATTCTGTTAGTTGCCTGAGGCTCATAAATGAAGGATAAGTGGGTGGCAAATAATGCATAGGTTAATGTCACTGTTTT
>NC_087208.1:5351210-5363710 GCF_015104395.2 Macrobrachium nipponense | reverse complement strand
GAACTTAAAACAATAAAAAAAAGGACCACAAAAAGTATAGGTCAAGTGAACGCAGGCAGACTCACCAAGCCTATATTTTTCGTGGTCCCTTTTTTTCTTGTTTTAAGTTTATTTATATACCTATTTTTAATGCTGTGTTGCCTTTTTTGTGGATTTTAAATGTATCCTTTTTTTTTTTAGTTTTTTCCTTTTTTAGCCTTGAAAATGTGACTTTGTGTCATGGAACGTCGGCAATAAATTTGTAAGAATGGCTCCAATCTTCGTTTCCCATGTTCCTTAAGGATGTGTATGTTTGGCCGTGGCTTCTCCTTCTATATATGCATATGTATTATGTGTGTGTGTGTGTGTGTGTGTGTGTGTGAGTATAATGTATAAATATATGTGAGAACGAACAGCATCCTTTTTATCTTTTCCCAGCATGCCATTTTTTCAAGTTTTCTATAAAAGGAAACTGTTGACATGGATTTTTCTGTCCGCACTTTTTCTGTCCTCCCTCAGATCTTAAAAACCACAGAGGCGAGAAGGCTGCAAATTGGTACGTTGATCATCCACCCTACAATCATCAAACATATTAAATTGCAGCTCTCTAGCCTCAGTAGTGCATCATGTGACGTGGCTGAGAGTTTCATGCAGGATTTATATGTTGTACAGAAACTTCAGAAGTTCAAGAGAAGATGAAATGCATTACTACCCAAATGCAATTCAACTTGTATTTAAATATCTTACATACATTTTTGTTTATTTATAAATGTGCTAATTGATCTATTTTCTAACAATTGATCTCCTCTTTCTGTATTTCTCATTACCTTCTGTTACTTCTTTCTAATGAACACCATAGTCTTTGGAAGCCTGAATTTCAAGTCAATGGTCTATGTGGTTTTTTTTTCCTATGGATAGGGTTCATCTTTTGAATAATAATAATAATAATAATAATAATAATAATAATAATAATAATAATAATAATAATAATAATAATAATGAGAGGATTTCGAGGGCAGGTACAGCGCCTAGACACTTGTGCATACAGACATACATACATATATATTGTTATGTCTGTGTTTGTGTTTACTATACTATATATATATATATATATATATATATATATATATGTATATATATAAATAATTATATATATATTATATATATATATATATATATATATATATATATATATATATATATATATATATATATATATCTAAACTCTGTAAGAAACCCAAAGGACACAGGTGGCAAATTTTGGCAGGGGTATATACCATTACCACATTTAATTCTTTTTGAATATTTTTGGATTAATAATATATATATACATATGTCAATATCGTCCATAGGAGAAAAGAGAATAAAAGACTCTAGTAGCTCGATAATTTCGCCTTCCACCAGGCCTCTTTAAGAGCTTTATTTTAACTAAACAGAATGAGTATTACAAAAATTCATAAACACTTTCCCACTGGAAAATAAAATTAACATAATTGTCAAAGTAAAAATTAGGTTGTTTAAATCATAAACAAATGGTCAAATCAGCAATTCAAACAGGTTAAAAGAGAGAACTATTCAACGATTTGGTGATTGATCATTTAAAACTTTTGTCTGAATTTGGGAAACAATATGAAGGAATAAAGGGTCCAAATTATATATGCCCTGACCTGATATTAAAGTTATTTTGTTGGTAAAACATATGCAAGCTGCTTCAACCAAATTTCTTGTAATCATATCTTTTTCTTTGAATAATGTCTCTGTTTTGTTCCAAAGGATAGGAGAGCCACAATTTTGTACATGTAAATTCACAGCAATATTCTTGGAGATAACCAACACCTCATCAGCAAGTTCAAGCATTCCAATGCTAAACTACCTTACTTATACGGAACAGTAAAGACCCACAAGATGGTTACCCCATGCGACCCATCATCAGCACAATAGGAAGTGTACAATATCGTCTTTCTAAATTTCTCGTAAATTTGTTAAAACCACTTGTAGGAACTATATCTAACTCCCACATTTCTAATTCAGTTGAATTTGTTAATGTAGTTCAAAATGTACAAATTAACCAAGATTGTCACTTGATTAGTTTTGATGTACAAAGTTTATTATTTGTGTACCAGTTTTAGATCTGCTTGAATTTTTAAATATGGAACTAAATAAATATGTTTTTTCCATACCTGTTTCAGACATTTTGAAATGAATTAGACCTTGTGTAATAGATACATGTTTTGTTTTTAATAATAGCTATTATAAGCAGAAATTTGGAATGCAAATGGGCAACTGTTTGTCTCCTGTGTTATCTAACATATACATGGAATTCTATGAAACCGTAATATTGCCAGCAGCATATTACCGGATGATGTTTTTTGGGTTAGATACGTGGATGACACTTTTACTGTTTGGAATGTAAACCACGACACTGATAAATTTCTATCTGATCTTAATTCCTTAGTACCATCAATAAAATTCACCATGGAGAAAGAAGCAAATAACTCTATTAATTTTTTAGATACTAAAATAATAAGAACAGATAATGGTCTAAAATTCAAAATTCACAGAAAAGCTACAAATAACAACCTAATGATCAATGCAAAATCGACCCATACACGCAATGTGAAGTACATGGCTTTGAGATGTCACTTTTTAAGAGCACTTAGACTAGTTAGCCCTAAATATTTAGACGAGGAGTTTAGTATTATCGCGAGAATTGGCATGAAAAACAACTTTTCGATCAAGGAAATAGAGGAATGTTTATTCTTAGCTAAACAAACTTATTATAGTACAACACCATAAAGGAATATGATATGAGTAGTACTCTGGTTCTCCCATTCCACTCTTCATTCAGTGATATTGTTTATCCTTTGAGATTATTAAACTTAAAGTAGTATTTTCTTACTCCAACACAGTAGGAAAGACAGTTATCTGCAACAGCCCCAAACAAGAAGAAGGCGTGATTTACAAAATACCTTGTGAATGTGGCAAATTCTACTTGGGACAAACAGTAAAAAGATATCGATAAGAGAATTTCCCAGCATCGATGTCGTGTAAGAACAAACTCTCCAAAAACAGTGCTGTGAATTTACATGTATACAAAATTGTGGCTCTCCTATCCTTGAAACAAAACAGAGACCATTATTCAAAGAAAAAGATATGATTGCAAGAAATTTGTTAGAAGCAGCTTGCATATGTTTTTTAGCAAACAAAATAACCTTTAATATCAGTCAGGGCATATAAAATTTGGACCCTTTATTTCTTCATATTGTTTCCCAACAGTACTAATTCAGAGAAAAGTTTAAATGACCAATCACCAAATCGTTGAATAGTTCTCTCTTTTAACCTGTTTGAATTCCTAATTTTTTACTTTGACAATTATGTTAATTTTGTTTATTTTCCAGTGGGAAGTGTTTATGAATATTTGTAATACTCATTCTGTTCAGTTAAAATAAAGCTCTTGAAGAGGCCTGGTGGAAGGCGAAATTATCGAGCTACTAGAGTCTTTTATTCTCTTTTCTCCTGTGGACGATATTGACATATCTCATCTTCGTGTTATGAACATTATATCTATATATACATATATATACATACATATATAAATATATATATATATATATATATATATATATATACATATATATATATATATATATATATATATATATATATATATATATATATATATATATATATATATATATATATATAAGAAATTGTCTGTGTTTGTTGTTTGTGTGTTTATTCGTTTGTATGAACCCTATACAAATCCACATTTCTTAACCGATTTTGATGAGACTTTAAATGTAAGTCAATATGAAATTGGACCATTAGTTGGGTAAGGTGGGTTTGTGGGAAGGAGGGTAAAATATAGATATTACCAAAAACAACAGAAATTAGTGTCTAATCCATAGTTTTCGAGGTTGCTGAGATGAATAATGACATCCCTAAAGCCCTTTAAGTCCAAGTTTAGCCCTAATCGGAAGGGGGGTGTGAAAAGGGAGGGGGAGAAGGTGGTGACATGTAAAAATAACCAGGTAATACAGCTATTAGTGTCTAATCCATAGTTTTTGAGGTCACTAAGATGAATAGTGAAACTCTCAATGCCCTTTAAGTCCAAGTTTCAGCCCTGATAGGAAGGGGCCCATGAGAAGGGGTGGGAAGATGGTGACATGTAAAGATAACCGAAAACTACAAATATTACAGCCTAATCTATAGTTTTCGAGGTCGCTGGGATGAACAGAGACACTCCTGATTCCCTTCAAGTTCATGTTCAGCCCTGATAGGAATGGGGGGTAGGGGTAGATTTGGTAAAATAAATGTAAATTTCAAAAATGAATCGGGCAATGTAACTGAAGCAACTATCTTAACAGAAATGAGAGAGAGAGAGAGAGAGAGAGAGAGAGAGAGAGAGAGAGAGAGTTTATCAGTTGTCATTCAGAGATTACCTAGGCAGCGCTGGTTTGGTCAGTTATAGTATATATATATATATATATATATATATATATATATATATATATATATATAGGTATACATTATATTATAGGTATATATATATATAGGTACTATATATATAGGTATATATATATATATATATATATATATATATATATCTAATAAAAGGAGCCCATAAAAACACCAAATGTAGAGAGAAAAGTACTATATTAGGCATTCTGTTGTTACAGAACACTTTTACCAGTCATTGTCAGCCCATTATGGAATTCAACCGCCTTTCCACGATTCTTCACTCACTTCCAGAAGTCAAGCCAGTTTTCCGCAAGTTTGAAAATAGGAATTCTGTTGTTACAGAACACTTTTACCAGTCATTGTCAGCCCATTATTGGAATTCAACCGCCTTTCCACGATTCTTCACTCACTTCCAGAAGTCAAGCCAGTTTTCCGCAAGTTTGAAAAAGAACTGAACAGACTACACCGGCTAAAAAACCCAAAAAACACTTTTTGGAAGAATGCCTCAAAGAACAAGTACTTCCAAAAAATGTACGGATTCGGGAGATGGACTCTGCAATCAAACCCCTTCCCTCTATCACACAAGATTTTCCTGGAAAGGAATCGCCAAAAGAACCTCACCAATACGAGAAACGACATCTTCGTGCTACGCAGAGTGATATATGGAACTCAATCTAATCTTCGCCTCCTCACTACGGACCACGTATACAGGTATCTGATTTCATTCTGTTCCGACATTGCTGCCTATAATAGCGTGACTCATTCCAACAGACTTTTACGCAAGTTTAAATAACCCTAATAGATAATAGCGCATGGAATAATCTTGAACAACAAGACAAAGTTTAAACTTATACAACACCCCCCTTTACTGTAAATCAACCATTTAGTTTTAAATTTAGGCTTATCCTTTGCCCTAATGCCAGACCGCAAAAACAACCTAGACTTCATAGTGGCTTTTGATAAATTCATATCTGACAAAAACTACAGCCGTGAAGAGATATGTTTAAAAGGAGTGTTACTAAATGCTTTAACTGACCTTCATAAGAAATATCCTGTTCCCCGCAGATTCATGATAGCCATCCACTCGCTAAAAAAGTTAGATGTTATAATAAGTAGATCCGACAAAGACGGCAAAATTGTTAATAAGGTGGACAAAGACTTCTACCTCGACAAAATCAACAGCTCCTTAGCGACACAAATACTTACGAAAAACTGACGAAAAATCCCCTCCAGAACGTTCCCACACAGAATTTTTTCGGAAAGTAAGATTAATTGGCAAAGACAAAAAGAGTATTGAACTATTAGAGAAATTTAAAGTAATTAATCCTAAATTACCCTACTTTTATGGTCTTCCCAAAACTCACAAAGACAATCTTCCATTCAGACCCATCGTTTCATGCGCCGGAGCTTTCAATTACAAAATTTCTAAATGGTTAGCTGGCCTCCTTTCTCCTTTTTTTTTTAGGCACTTTTTCTCCCAGTCACATCAAACACTCGGAAGACTTTTGTCACAAATTCAGAGAAGCACATATTACCACTTCACAACATAAAACTTTTAAGCCTTGACGTAGACTCCCTATTCACAAAAGTACCAGTACAGGACGTTCTTCAGTTTTTAAGGGAAAAATTATCCCCCTATTCAGATCATTTCCCTTTGGCACTTGACAAAATAATAAAGTTAGTTGAATTATGTGCATCTAATAACGTATTTTCATTCGGGGAATCATTCTACAAGCAAAAATTCGGGTGTATATGGGTAGTCCTTTAAGTCCTATTTTAGCCAATCTGTACATGGAATACTTTGAAACTACAGTAATAAATGCAATAAAACCCAAAAACATGCTGTGGATGAGATACGTGGATGACATACTAACATTTTGGGATAATAAGTGGGGTAATTTTAATGAATTCCTCTCAAAATTAACGCATTAGTGCCCAGCATCAAATTTAAAGTTGAATGGGAAACAGACAACAAAATTCCTTTTCTTGTTGATGTTTTAATAATCAGAGACACGACAGAATACAAATTTACCATATACAGAAAGCCAACGTTCTCACTTTCATATATTCACTACTTTAGCTATCATGACAATACTATCAAGATAAGTCTAGCTAGCAACCTATTCTTAAGAGCCTTACGAGTTTGTTCCCCAGATTTCCTGGAAAAAAAGAATTTGAACTAATTCGCAAGCAACTTTCATCTTTAAAGTATCCTGACCATATAATTGAGAAAGCAATTCAAAAAGCAAACGTAATTTTCTACCGACCCCCTAAAGACAAGACCAGAGACACACCCAACAATAAAATAAAAATTCCCCACCTGGAGACGATTAAGAGATGTAACTCACACCCTTGGGAAATCCAACCCTTTTGCATTTACCTACCCAAATACCTTAGCCAAATCCCGTGATTAACGTCCAACAAAAGACATCGCCCAAAGACTCTGGGGTATATGAGATCCCATGCCAGGACTGTGACCAATCTTACATCGGATTTTACAGGTAAATCACTTCCCCAGAGATTAATACAACACAAAACGGTCAGTTAGGTATGGACAACAGAACTCGGCTATTTTCAATCATATAAATGAACATAACCATAGAATAAACTGGAATATGTCACGTGTAATTTATAGCAGCAACTGCCGGTACAAGAGTCAATGATGGAATCGGCCTTAATAAAAGAGAAGCAGGTAATGAACATCTCAAAAGGGAATTGGACCTCGGACATCGTCGACGCAGTGTTCATTCAACCAACGCTTTAAGAAGATTAAAGGAAGATTATCAGCGGGGGTGACCTAAATTGGCTTACTTGTGGACGAATCTCTTGGTATAAATACCACCTTTTCTGTAAACTTTTCTCATTCATATACCTGAAGAGAGAGACAGCAGTCTCTGAAATATAGTACTTTTCTCTCTACATTTTGGTGGTTTTTATGGGCTCCTTTTATTAGATGGAATTCTGTTGTTACAGAACACTTTTATTTTAACCAGTCATATATATATATATATATATATATATAGGTATATATATATATATATATATATATATATATATATATAATTATATACCTATATATATATATAATATATATATATATATATATATATATATATATTGTAATGTGCATACAAGAAATGCACGTCAAGCCCTCAGTTTTTGGGGATAGTTTTGCAGTTTCCCGGGCCGCGCGACACCCAAATCCATCCGCCAAGGTAAGTAGTGCCTGCGACCTCTGGTGGCAGTTCAAACTATCACGACCTACACCCACGACGAAAATTCCAAAAAGAAACAGGGCGCTGGCGAACATTAAAAAAAGTCAACCATGGCATCTCCTCCATGCCGTGTCCACACCGCAAATATTCAAAACAGTCTCCTGTAACACCTCACCCAGCCCCCATTGCTTTTGCTTCTGCAAATCCTGTTACAATATCGCACTTTATTAACATGGGTGACAATGTAGGCGTATTCCATTCTTATTTACCTACAGTTTTGGGGGCCATTTTCCAATTTCCCGGGCCGCACAACACCCAAATCCATCCGCGCAGGTAACTAGACCCTTCAACCCAGGATGCCCTTCCACCTAGCTCGACCTTAACCATGCGAGTATTCAAAGCAGTCAACATGGCGTCTCCAGGCACATCTCACCTGTCCCTCGTTGCTTTTTTCGGCTGCAAGTCTGGTTACATTTGGTGTTCTCTATAAATTATGTGAAGACGTTGATGTACTACGTTCATATCTATTCAAGAGCGGACTTTAGGGTGATTTTAGTGGTACTTATGCACAGTGTAGAGTGGGAACAGTCAGCCTCGTTAAAGAGGAAGATAGTTTCGTGTGGCGGAGCTCCTTACGCACGTGCCGTAAAAGAATCGCTATACGGAACGGCTCCTTCTTCTCCCGCTCACACCTTGATTTCGGCACAATCCTCCAGTTAATTTATGGCTGGATCCACGAGGTGCCACTAGCCTTTAAGCAGATGACTCTTCAGATCGGTTCACCAAACACCATGGTGGACTGGTATAATTTCTGCCGGGACGTCTGTATCGACATTTTGGTTCAGGACAACCATAAAATCGGTGGACCTGGCCACATTGTTGAAATTGACGAGTCAAAGTTTGGCAAACATAAATTCAACAAAGGTCGGCGTGTTGATGGTTGCTGGGTTTTAGGTGGAATCGACCGTGAAACAAAGGACACGTTTTTCCAAATCGTTCAGGACCAATCGGCCAAAACTCTGCTTCCCATCCTCATTGAAAGCATTCACCCAGATTCCATCATTATTTCAGATTGTTGGAAATCATACACAACACTAAGCAAGCATTTTAAAGAACACTTAAATATCAATCACTCTTTACACACCAACACTATCGAATCTACATGGCGGGTTTTCAAACGTAACATTTTGCCAGGGAGTGGTACGGAGAAATCCCTGTACCCTTCGTATTTTTCTATGTATTGCATAAAAAACGTTACTTTAATAACAGCGGTTGCCCGTTCAAAACATTCCTCGACCTCATTAAACGCACATATCCATTAAAGAAAGCAGAGTCAACGCCAAGGAAAATCTGTCCTTTGTCCCGCAGTACTCAACAACCTCAACAAACCCATGACCGCGGTGTTCAAACCGAAATGTCGATGCTAGACGTCCCAGCCAAAAGGTGCCCATAATTGCCCTACTAGAATTGTCCAACTCTGACATTACTATGTCCTAAGTGCAGTTAGGTTGGTTTCTTTGGTTAGGTCACAACCTTTGTTACCACTGCTGCTCGTAACTGTGTTCAAATGAGTGCTGGGAAGGCTGGGAAAGATGGTGGATTGTCCGTGGCTAGACCGCCAAGCCACATGATTGCCGCCATATTGGATTTCAAAACTGCCTTGTAAGCATATTTTACGAAGAGCTCACATGCTTATTTTAGTTCGTATGGGGTTTTCACATATCACATTATGTTGACGTAACTTCAATCTTTTGAATGGTATGCTTAAAGTTGTAATTGTATTCTTGTTTCACCAATTAAATATCGAGTGAATAAGGAGTGGCCAGCGGTTAGGTTGGTTGCACTTGTTAGATCACAACCTTCGTTACCAAACTGGGAGGTCCAGGGGGGCGAAGGCCCCCTACTAGGTAAGGCCACTCTCCCTAAGTCAGGTTAGGTTGGTTCTATTGGTTAGGTCACAACGTTTGTTACAATACTGGGGGTTCCGGGGGTTGAAGCCCCCTGGCTTGGTAAGGCCACTCTCCCTAAGTCAGGTTAGGTTGGTTCTATTGGTTAGGTCACAACCTTTGTTACCATACTGGGGGGTCGCCCCTCGTCTAGGCAAGGCCACGCTCCCTAAGTCAGGTTAGGTAGGTTCTATTGGTTAGGTCGGGTGGGCCCGGGAAACTGTAGGTGCTCCCTCAGTCTTAATCAATCTTAATTAAATAAGTACAATATTTTTCTCACTTAAAATAAGATCACACAAGACGGTGTACAGAAGCTACAGCTGCCCACTCCTTTCCTCATTAACAATTGGACACTGCAGCTTATCCTACTTCGCTCCTCCCACCGAAAAACTCCACCTCTCCTACAGCTAAATGACCCCATTGTCATGCTTTTCCACACTTGGTGCTGTCCTCCAAATTTCATCATCCAGACAAAAGAACAATCCAAAGAAGCCGGTGCCAAGATGCGAAAAACATGAAACAAAAGGGAGAAAGAGGAAGAGAGCAGAGAAGTCTCTCTCCAATCGTCATTCACCTAGCAGACGTAGTTCTGAACAGACTGGTCACAGAAACCTCCTTATCACTATCTGGGGGTCGAGATGATTCTCCCCCCTAAGCTCCTTTTCCCCGTGCCGGCGCTCTACTCAAGACACGATTTGTCACAAACCAGGTACGTTTGGATTTGAAATTTGCTCGATGCACCATTCTTTTGCTTCATTAATGACTGTCTGCTCTCATATATATAACTCAAATCCCCCCTTGCATCTCCTTCAGAGAAGAAGTGAAGTGAAGATATATTTGTGACTTGCAACTAGAAGTGTTCATTTATATTGCTAACTCATTACAGTCTTAAGTGACTTACATTCTCTGCCTTATGCACAATCCCAATTATATTAATCACGTATCTCGATCGAGAATTATAGTGCATCCTTAATTTCCAGAATTAGGAGATGCAAGAAGTTGTGTACCACCTCTCACGCATTCCAGGTGCCAGAGTGTCAAGATGGAAGACCTGCTGATAACATTTTTTGTATGATTTGCCATAACTGTACAAGAATCTCATTTCTGTAAACACCGGGTTCTTCATAAAGGGATTTATATTTTACTGGGGTTTCACAGTGGCAATAATTGCTTTGATAATTAACGTAACCTCAGTGCCACGGAGCTAGTGCCTTTAGCTCCTGTATAAGTACTTCTGATTCACATAATAATAATCTTAGTTAAGTGTACCTATGCATTTTTTCCTTAAATCCATCAGTTTTAATACCTTTTTTTTCCATTTCTCATTATTACTTGCTTGGCACCCATTCTTGTCAGATGTCAGTAAATTTTAGAGTAAATGATAAACTTCACACAACCATGCACGTAATAACGTAATAATATATATATATCTATATATATATATATATATATATATATATATATATATATATATATATATATATATATATATACATTGCTAGTTGGAGATTCCTGAATTGAACTTGATATGAACAAAACGAAGCATGAGGAAACATGAAATGTTATAAAAGAAAATCATGGCTACCGAACCGGAGTGTGAGATGTTCCCCTGGCAAACATGCGGTAGGTCTCGTGTTCGAGCGAATGCAGGGTCACTCCTTGATTTACTTTTAACCGACCAGTGAAAATTCTCCGTCGGTAACAGAATGTAAATAGTGCGTCGGTTGGGGGAACAAACATGGTCGTCTATGAATTCATTTGTAAGGTAACAGGCGTCCGAGCTCTCTGCAGACAGTCGGATATGATTTTCATCTTTTGTGATGTTTTCGTGCTGCTAATAACAGTAACAGAAATATTCACAGCATATTTCAATGTTTTAAATTCAGATCTCTTTTATGAAGAACTGATCAAAGTATCACAACGCCACAAAAAAAAAAAAAAAAAAAAAAAAAAAGCCGTCACTGCCCCTCGCAAAAAGAAAAAAAAAAACATTAAATGGATTTCTACTCTTCAGCAATGGCAGATCTGCTTCTTAAAAGAAGATGCTTAATTGGTTCAGAAAATGCTAAAGCCAGCAGTGAATTGACCAAACTAACTGACCCTTGATTACGTAACTTCAAAACAGTGTATGGCATTGTAAGACATTACGGTCTTTAGGAACAGTTTTTTCCCGGTGAACAGACGTATAATTTTCTGCTTCAGCTGTTCTCACTAATCACAGATCTTACCGAAGACTAAATTTAACTGGGGATACAGAGGCTAAGCAAAGCCGACTGCGGAGTGTCTATCGTTCTGGCATGAATCGTTTAATAATTTTGAACAATTCGCTTAAGGCTCCCAGATGGAAATCGTGTGTCGGGTAAAGACTACATGAAGCCGTAAATACGAAGCCATTATGAAATATGGCTTCGTGAGTGGGAGGGGATTGTGCAAGTAAATGACGCCATTCTGCAATGACATGAATAGGAAAATGTATTGTGAAAGACGTTGAGCAAGTATGCTATGTGCAGAGTGCGTGTGCTTTCACTTCTGCAGCTATGACGTAAAAGTCTAAAGGAAAGAAAAGTTTAAGTCGACTAACAATATACAGCGACTTCTACAAAGTAGGAAGAAATGCTTAATGTCATCCAGAAAGGTCAGTACTAAGATACTCATGATGGTTAGTGATGGCGAGTAAAATTGCTAGACTATAAAACTATCTTGAATAATTATCTATGAAAGTTGGTACTCACTATGAAACAAGAAGATCTCTAGAGTGATTTCCTACAAAAGTTGGCACTCCTTAAGAAACATCTGCAGAAACGAAGACTAAAATTGACTGTGAATGAGTAAAACTTCACAAAGCAGAGCGAAAAAACGAGTACCCAGTGAGTGCAAAGCATAACGCATTTCTTTTCCC
>NC_087208.1:5336210-5346210 GCF_015104395.2 Macrobrachium nipponense | reverse complement strand
AAGATGTTTGCAGCAAGGAGACTTCTCTTTTATTTCGAAACCACTTTGCAAATCCCCCTTTTATATTTATATTCAGCCAGAGCCGTATATAGAGCTCTATATACGGCTCTGTACTCAGCAAGTCGATTGAGAAGTTTTCAAGAATGCCCGAAACCAATACTAAAGAAAGGGAGATAGGACGAAATTATTAAAGTACTACAAATGAACGGAAATAAACTGCCAGACTAAAAATAATAATAAGAGAGAGAGCGAGGAGTAGAGAGAGGAGAAGGTAGAGGAGAGGAGACGAGAGAGAGAGAGAAGAGAGGAGATGAGAGAGAGAGAGAGAGAGAGAGAGAGAGAGAGGCTAAAATCGAATTACTAAACGCATCACTGACAACGAAAAGAATACACAAACGAATATCTCTTCGCAGTGAAAAAGAAAAGTTATCTCTAATGACGAAACAAACTCGCAATCATCTTAAAACAAAAGGACCCATTGGGTACCGACCCCTTCTTTCTAGGGCTCGGCCCGGCCTGCCGATCCCATAACCCCCAACCCCCTCCTCATCCCAAAAAAAAAATCAATGAAAGAAGAGATTTCCTCGAAGCGTATGACATAATTACCGGACAATATAAGATGTCTCTTCAAAAGTTATCTCATTCCTGGGAAACACTACTTGGTGTCTCTGCAGTGCTCAGGGAATCTTTGCAGCTTCCCTCCTTTCCTTCGAGACCTTTGTCTACAGCCAATTACTTGATTACCCGGGCACAAGTAATGGAGAGAGAGAGAGAGAGAGAGAGAGCGGGGGGTGGCGTTATCTGCGTGGCAGTGTCTCAAGAAAATGGGCGTTATTATATTTTGAGTCTTGAAACGAGGCTGACGGTGAAATATTACAGAACATACGTAGTGTGTAATGACGCCGGCACAAGCAAAGAGGGAGAGTTCTTTGTTTTGCCAAAATAGGTGGCATGATCATTGTCTTATTCTGCGACAAACGGTTAAGTATTGCAGATCAAGTAATTGCAGTCGGTTAAAGGAAGGGGAGAGTGAGAGAAAGAGGGTGAGAGAGAGAGATACTCGACAAGCCATAGGTACTGTGCATTACAAGCAAACTCTTGAATGAAACACAGATATCTATCTATTTTGAGAGTTTTAACTGACAGAAGAGGTTCAAGAAAATTGGTATTACGAAATTCTTGCACATGACCAACAAGTGCAAAAACGAAAGTAAGAAAAAATTCGCACGTATGTTATTCCTTGAAAAAACAGACATTGTAATAATGCACTTTATTTCCAATGCACGTCGTTTGGAAACGCATAGCAGCAGCAAATACTCTCGGCTGACGAACTGTAGGGTAAATCGCTAAGATTCCTCGTCGCTCCTGCCCTTCTCATTCGCTAATTAGCATGATTTCATTCATGTTACATCGAGCTGGTCTCCCCTCTTCTCTGGCTTGATCACTCTCCCCTCTACAAGGCCGTTTCACTCCCCTCTTGGCCCCTTCAGGGGTCCCCTCAGAAGTGTGACCCTCTGTTGGCCTTCATCACCTCGCGGCTCACGACTTGCTCGTCACTCGGCTCCCCATTTGGACCGCCACCAAATGACTCTCGCTGACACTACTCATTTCCCTCCTCACACGCGTCTTTTTCCTCGCTGGCATCAATTTCCTTATGACTCATTCCCCTCCTCACTGGCTGCCTAGGTCTCACGGCTCATCCCCTTCCTTCCGTGTCGTATTCCTCACAATTCATTCTTGTCCTCATTGGCGTCATTATCCACACCACTCGTTCGTTTCCTAACTATCGCCATCATCCTCAGAGATCATTCGCTCCTCAGAGACTTTCCTCTATACACACTCCATTACAGGAGGGCTTTCTTACTCCTCATCTTTCCTCACCAGCGTCGTACTCCCCATGACGCTTTCTTTTTCTCGGTATACATTCCATCACTTCCTCTGTATACTGGCTTCATCTTCGTCTCATTCTCTCAATAATTATACGTATTCTTCCCCACAGACAGAGGTTTCCAAACCTCTTCGCGCCTTTCCCCAGACATTTTCCTCGCCCTGCACGCCTTTCCTCACGGCCATTTTCTTCTTTATAAATCCCTCCTAAACGGCCATATTTTCGTCCTTCTATATCCCTCTCATTTACAAAATGATGTTCACTGCGTCTGTCTCCAGGGGGACATCTGAACGACACTGGGTAAACAGAATCATTCACTTACATCCTTCGTTCTCTGTCATCTCAATCGTCACTTAAACCTCATTGCGCTGAACATTAAACGGCAAAGTGGCAGCAAATGTCCATGAAACATATCTTAATGAATAATCTACGATCATTTGATTTATATCGACGGCCAAATGGAGACTATATTCACGCGACGTCAAGTTTTAGGAACAAAATAAGGAATAAAGTAAAATATTTATATTAACATATGAGGAATTTTAAAATAGATTGTAATGAAATATAAAAATATGAATAAACTAACTGTCATAACGGAGCAATGCCATTCGAAGCTGTTATAAATATGCAGATGGTTTTAACAGTTTATAAAAGATGAAAAAGAAATGGCATGAGTAGTTTTCTACGAACCATGGATGGGTTCAAGTACATGAGCCAATACTAGTGGACAAGTATTAAGTACCGATGGAATTTCGAAGTGCAAGTACAGAGGGTTTGCAATGTAGTACTTAAGCACAACTACAAGTATTTTTAAACATTTATCTAACATTTTTATAGACATGTTTATTGCAAATTCAGTTACAAATATGATGAAATAACATATAATGGAGGTATATTGCAATGATTTTACCGAAACGAATATAACTCTGCCCTTCAGTAGTATCTGTGTCCTTCTCAAATTTTAGATAGTAATAGTGAGCCTCAGCCCACTACACCCAAGAGGTGAAGAGCTCCCCAAAGGGCGTCAACAGATACCCATATATAGAGCTTAGTGAGTGAAGGTGATCAAAAGTGAGCCAGCCCACAAGTAAAGCTAAGGGTAGAAATTCGATTAATTGTCCAAGTTTGGATGATCATACAAACCTTAATCATACACAGCAGATTTACACTACAAACACAAGGTGTGACACTTCCAGTTTAGAATAATATAAAAGGAAATTGTAATATTCTAAGTTGACATTTAATGCATTTCCTAGATATTGAAAATAGCACAAAATTAAACATAAAATTAATACTGTATTAAGCTCAAGCTGCGAGAGACCCGCTTGGATGGCACACGATCCCCATTGTTGCTGTATTCATTCATTATGTCAGTAAATATAAGCTTATATGGACACATGTTCAAGGAATGGACAGAGCGCTTAAGAATCATTCACGCAATTGCCATAGAACTGACTAAACCTGGATATTTGACTGTCCGCAGCCTCTCCCTACAGATAAAATTGGCATGGTCCTTGGAATAGGTGTTAATGAATTAGAACGTCGATTTCTTTATGGATATCATGGTCTTGTCTTGATAGTCGGTAAAACTCCTTGAGATTTTCAAAGAACCTATGATGATCATCGCACTGAGAATACTGCAGTTCTGAATCACTTGTATATGTAAGTTATATTATTATTATTATTATTATTATTATTATTATTATTATTATTATTATTATTATTTTATTTTTTTTTATTTATTATTATATATATATATAATATATTATATATATATTATATATAGTATATATATATATCACACATATATTACATACATTGTAAGTATGATATATATATATATATATTAGGGCTTGTGCCTTGTATGATAAGGCGCCCTATGAGGTAATGTTAGACTAGCGATAATCTTACGCTAAGTCGGTTTGTATTGCACTTCATCTTCAATGGAGTGTCTGGGGGTTTGTAGATCACTTACGAAGTCGGTATTATCTTGTTGGTTATTACGACGATGTGTTAAACTCATGTTGGTTCGGTGAGGAGGTTCTTGTAGAAAACACGAAGTATAAAAATAGATATATTCTTGAAGTTTTACATGCTGAAGATCAGATATGATTGTACAAGTCTTCTAATAACGATAGCTGATCACTTCTGCCAATGATGATGCTAATCCTATTCCTCTACATGATAAAGCTTAGGTAAAGAGGTACAGGTCTCTAATGACGATAGCTAACTCTGTTCTCTCCGTCTACCATCTCTGTTACAAGTTATGAAGGAACAGACAGTAGTTTCGAACATATGAACATACATACAATGACATAGTTTCATACGAACACACAATCAAATGAGACACGCTACAGATCACGTAGGCCGTTTGAAATATAGGTCGGGGGAGGTCGGGGTAGTTGTCTCAAGCAGGGAGCTTGGACTGTTTCAAAACAAATGAATGACCACAGATGACGGCATGTCAACTTAGCCTACATACTTATTGTATACGTCATCTTTAGCGTCTCTAGTCTGATCACATTCCTGCAAGCAATCTGGTTGACCTCTTTAGTTTTAGACTTTTATATATATGGACTGACATTCCATATTTTTATTATGTAAACACTTACATATATATATATTAGATGTTTCGCGTTAAATTCTCTTAGCAGAAAGCCAATGAAAAATATCGTTTATCCATATTACCATTAGTTGTATGGCTGCCTTTACTATATCATGTGATTATATAAAGATATGTAGTACATATACACGTGTGTGTGTGTGCATATATATATATATATATATATATATATATATATATATATATATATATAATTATAAAGGTCACACCAAATACACGAAAAATATTCGTATTCACCTTACTACCTAAAGCGCCCCGAGTACAATCTTGTATCTAATCCTGCCAGTGTTTCTTTCGGTGTGAATGTCAAAGGGGGAAACCAAAAGCATACACGGAGAGGCCAGGTTGAATAGGAAAATGAATTCGTCATTTACCTGTATAACTTTCGTGCTGAGCTTCTCTCTTTTCTTACTTTGTTCTTTTTTCTTTTTTTTTCTTGGCCTTCACACAACTTGGTCCCATATGCTCAGAGGGACAGATTTTCTCTGTCCACGAAGTTCAAGCCTGGGGTTGTCCTGTCCACTAATTCTAATTTACTTGCCTTTCGTAGGTGATCCCCGGCCCTGCTGAAGGCATCGCCAAAAAACTAAAGAGAATAATCAGCTAAGCATAACTTACTGGTGACCCTATGGCACTGCTCTGCTAGCTGCTAAATTAGTTATACAGTCACTATACAGATGGCCCACGTATGACCATAATACCTCCTCGATCCTGGCTGATACTGCTGGAAATTCATTTCGCACAGAACACCCGAACTCCAAACAAAATAACTGCGATTTGAAACACTGAGAACCACAAGGCTTTGGTTCATTATCTTTTTTTTATATGGTGTTTTTACGTTGCATGGAACCAGTGGTTATTCAGCAACGGGACCAACGGCTTTACGTGAATTCCGAACCACGTCGAGAGTGAACTTCTATCACCAGAAATTCTCATCTCTAACACCTCAATGGAATGCCCGAGATCGAACTCGCGGCCACCGAGGATGGAAGGTCAAGACCATAACGATCACGCCACTGAGGCGCTTTGTGGTTCATTATTGTTTATCTGTACTTAATGTCCTCACTACTTCTTGTTACAACAAATTGCATACATACAGCGCGCTTAAAAGTAAACATAAATATAATGTATACACAGTGCATACAAACAACCCCATAGAAATAGCCACACTCAAATGCACGCGCGCATGCGCTCATATACGCTGGTGTCTAAGAATAAGAAAAATGAATGAAACATGACATGACACTTGTGAAATATCTTGAAAAGACAAAAGTTCCTATGACATTCTCCCCTCCTTTTGGACTTTCGATTACATAGAAAAAGATTGTAGTATTACTCCTGTGCATTTTCTACCCGGGAAATGATGACATCAATGCAAGTCATTATTCATACATATAAAAATGTTGCCTCCAGTAATTAAAACCCAAATGATCTGTCACCACCAACACCTCTGTATTATGAACAATAAATGTGCAACTGAAAGGTTTGTAATCATAATGCATAAAAATGTCAATTGTGCATGAGACTGTGCAACAAATAGGAATATTGCAACAAAATATCAACAAGAAGATTAAAGTCTAGGTAACACATTACGATAAAAGCACAAAGCGCGCACGTGCTCCCAATAGCTCACACGCATATGCACATACATATACGAATATATATATATATGTAATATATATGTATATATATATATATATATATATATATATATATATACATAAACATCGAGTTACAAATGTCCTTTAACATCGTCCTCTCGTGGGTTCGAACCAGCGCCCAGCAGACAGAGGCGAAATCAGGACTTCAGTGAAGTTATCAACTGGGCCAACACTCAAGTCCTGCACTGCTTTCTCCTCTGTCCGCTGGGTGGTGGTTCGAACCCACGAGAGGACGAAATTATTGTTAACTAAGAAATTCCCCTTCGGTTAACATATATGAAAATATATTAATTCCGAGGTAGAGCGAATTGATTATTAAAGGACATTTGTAGCTCGATGTATATATATGAATCACGGTGATGTGATAAAAATCCATGTAAGGACAACGCTTTATTCATAATTTTCTCTGTACATAATTCATCATTCGCGTTGTTCTCACTTCCCCCTGAGAAAGCTTCAGCGGGCTTTCCGTCAGTGTATAAAGCTTATATAACCACATATTGTGTACTTTTATATTTTGTATTTTATGTCTCTCAAGAAACACAAATCGGGTCTCGCCGACCCACTTTTACACTCTCGCGGGTCGGTGACCACATTTCCGTCCGCATGCTGTATATTTATATTTCCTTGGACTGTAATAAAAATCAGTACACTTCTACCTGCCTCTTTGTCAACCTCTTACAACTGGTGACCTCCCGGTCCGGTTTGGACGGTGACCCAAGCGTTTTGGCTCAGCCATTAAGGGACTCACTACCGCCGCTCACCTTCAGAGATCTTTAACGGACTCATACGGCGCCTCAGTATAGATCTCTGAAAGCTCCTACCGTGGAAAAAACCAACGCCTCTAACGGACTAAATACGGCATACCTGCCCAAGGTGTGTTCAGTTAGGCGTTTCCTCAAACGGTTTGGCCCGCCATTCACGACTCTGTCGACCGTTTTTGTGAGAGAGGACAATGGGCGCAAACAGTACCTCGCGGGAAAAGGAAACCTCGACGGGAAAAACCCGGCCTCCCCCTTTACGCCCCACCAGCGACGGACTCTGACACAGCGGCCGCTCAAGCTGTCAAATTGCCCCCCTTCACAACGGCTGACCCGTTTTCCTGGTTCTTCCGAGCCGAAGGGCAATTCCGGATCGGGGGCGGGGCCTCACAAACAAGAGTGCTGCAGGCTGACCTCGTCGCATCGCTCTCCCGACAGAGGTGCTCGGCCGAATATCTAACTGGCTGACCGGTCGAGCACGAATCGGACTTGTCACGCTCGACGAGATAAAAGAAAGGCTCTTGACAGCCTATTCCGTGCCTATCGCTGAAAGGGCCGCCCGCGCCCTCGACTTAGTCGCGAACCCCATGCGCGGCGCCGACACCCAAGATGCCTGGACACTGTGATGGGCCTCGTCCGTCTGCCCGAAATAGGCCCCGACGGAAAAAAAGGTAGAGATCAGCCTGAGCCGCGAAATATTCCTGCGGCAACTCGAGCCGGACGTCCGAAAGCAGCTGACCGACGCGTACATCCTAGAGGACGACGAACTACTAGAAAAGGCAAAGAAGCTGACGTTGTCAAACAATGCCGCGAAGCTCGCCGCCCCCCCCCGATCCTCCGTGTGCCTGGCCGCAGAAGGAAGAAGACGACGACGACCCAACGCAAGAGATTGGCGCCGTATCCCAAGGGAAGTCCTCCCACACGCAGCGAGGTGAAAACTCCTGGTGCCGCTTCCACCGGAGGTTCGGGAGATTCGCCAGGAGGTGCGAAAGCCCTTGCACCTTCCAACAGTCAAAAAAACGACGACGGCAAACAAAACCAAGGCCGCCCGTGGCAACGGCCGCGTCGGAACCACACAGCCGTGGGTTCTACGTCCGCGACGCGATCTCCGGCCGGAGGATGTTGGTAGATACGGGGGCAATGCACTCGATATTCCCGCCGTCAGGAAAAGACCGTAGCCGCGAGCCCGACAAAACAACCTCCCTCGTCGCCGCAAACGGGGGGACCCCCATCCGTTCCTACGGCACGAAGCCCCTCGAGATATCCATCTTGGGGCGAAACTACGTCTGGGAATTCACAATCGCGGACGTCAGGATCCCGCTACTGGGGGCAGATTTCCTGGCGCAGAACGGCCTCCTGGTGGACGTGGGCCGCAAACGCCTCCTCGACACGGGGACATGCCTTTCCCTTCCACTAGCAGCAGGCCCGGGCCGCCCGCCCCTACAATTTGTACCATCGCCCCCCCCCTCACAAATACGGCAACCTCCTGCAGGAGTTCCCCGAAGTCTTCAAGCCGGAACTTCGTCAGGCGGCAGGGACGCCGCCCAAGCACGGGATATTCCACCACATAGCCACCACAGGCCCCCCGACACACGCGAAGTTCCGACGACTCCCTCCAGGCCGCCTCCAGGAGGCGAAGCAGGCGTTCTCGGAGATGGAAACGGATGGGCATCTGCAAGAAAGCATCGAGCCCTTGGGCGTCGCCCCATGCACATGGTACAGAAGCCTGACGGCACCTGGAGGCCCTGCGGAGACTACAGAAGACTCAACCTCGTTACAATCCCCGACCAATACCCCTTGCCAAACATGCAGGATTTGACAGGGGCCCTTCATGGGGCGAAGGTCTTCACAAAAATGGACCTCTTAAAATCCTATTTCCAGGTTCCAGTGCACCCCGAGGATGTCCCCCAAAGCCAAGACTGCCATCATCACGCCTTTTGGCTCCTTCGTGTTCCATTACTCAACCTTCGGCCTGAGGAATGCAGGGGCCACCTTCCAGCGCCTGATGGACAGCATCCTGGGGGACCTGCCCTTCTGCGTCTGCTACGTCGACGATATCTTGATTTTTTCCAGGTCCTTGGAGGAGCACCTACATCACGTCCGAGCGGTCCTGAAGCGCCTGCAGGAAAACGGGCTGGTCGTCCGTTTCGAACAAATGCACCTTCGGCGCCGAGAAGGTGGACTTCCTCGGACACGAGATCTCCGCGACGGGCGTGCGCCCCATGGCCTCGAAGGTAGGCGTGGTGCAGAAGTTCCCAACACCAACCACGGTCAAGTCCCTGCCAGGAGTTTCATCGGAATGGTCAATTACTACCGCCGATTCATCCCCTCCGCCGCCCGCACCATGTCTCCTCTAACACAGGTCCTGAAAGGGAAACCAAAGGCCCTAACGTGGGAGGCCGAACAAGAGAAGGCTTTCAACGAGGCCGAAGAGGCCCTCGCCAGAGCGGCGACATTTATGCCACCAAGACCCTGCTGCACCTTTACGCCTCCCACCCAACCGACGCCAGCAACGTCGCCTGCGGGGCTGTCCTCGAGCAGGTGGTCCAGGGCGAGCCCCAGCCACTCGCCTTCTACAGCAAAAAACTATCAGCCGCCGAGACGAGGTACAGCACGTTCGACCGCCGAACTCCGTGGCAGTGTTACCAAGACAGTGCGACATTTCCGCTACCTCCTCGAGGGCTCCCCCTTTACGATCAGGACGGACCACCTCCCTTTGGTACACGCCTTCACCAAGGCGGGCGACGCTTGGTCAGCGAGACAACAGAGGCACCTAGCAGCCATCGCAGAGTTCGGTTGCACCATCCAGTACGTGCCTGGCGAGAAGAACCCCTGGCAGACGCCCTATCGAGGATAGAAATCAACGCCGTGCGTCTCGGGGTCGACTACGAAGACCTCGCCCGGGAACAGGCTGCCGACCCGGAAACTGCCGCATACCGCACTGCTATCACCGCCCTCAAGTGGGAAGACGTGCCTTTCGGACCCGCAGGCATGACGCTCCTCTGCGACATCAGCACGGGCCGCCCGCGCCCGCTGATCCCAGCCTCCCGAAGGAAAGCCGTGTTCG
>NC_087208.1:5326210-5333710 GCF_015104395.2 Macrobrachium nipponense | reverse complement strand
CTGTCCAATCTTCTGCGGATATCCTCTTCCTTCCTTGCTTTCCCTATTCTGTAACACATTTTATCTCATGATACAATCATTCATTCTATTTAAATTCAAAGCAATAATAGGAATCGACTGTTTTTATCCGTCAATCCCTATTAACATCGATTACTTCATATTCTTGGTTTCCACTTACCCTCGTCACATATCTTTTGCTTATGTTCATTTATTGGTTTTGCAGTTTTTCGTTTTGCAAACACTCTCAGACTTCTGCAGTTTCTCCTTACAGTCCCAAATCTGTTGTACAGTTACTTCATACTTCATTTACAAATTCATCATCTTAAGCTTACCAAAATATGTATAACCTGCTGTCTTCGAACTCATAAATCACCCATCCATAAGGATAAACCAGTTAGCAAACGTAACATCGTGCCCCTTATAATCACGCAGACCAAACCAGTCACTCTCCTGTCTATGGAACTAATACACGATTTGCTTCCATCATGATAACTTTTACTTTCCAGCAACAAATTTCCTTTATACTTCCTTATACATCTTCAGTACCCTCAGCACCGTCTCTTTATCAGTGTATGCTTTTACCTTTACTCTTAAACTTCTCAAATATATATTTCATTATAAATACTTGATTCACACACTCTCTTCCTTGCTTAAACCACCAATGGTCTTCTGTCAATACTGTCATCTGTCTTTCGTATTGTTCAGGGAACAATCTGTACCCGGTTCTTGAAATATTCTTCGTCTTTGTTGACTTAAGCACCGAATCCTCTACCTGGTAGTTAGCTGAATGCTGATCGCTGTGTTTTTTTAAGAGATCTCTTTCCATTCTGGGGAGGATTTCGACGACTTTAAATAGATATGACACTAGGGGCTCCCAACTTCATAAATACATAAAAACTTGCTTTATACCCTCTGGAGCGGCGGTCCAAAGCCATTCACTGTATTTTGTAGCAAATTGTAAAACTGGTGCATAATTTCTTATTTCTTTTTAACGCAGGACGGAAGAATATTATCATAATAGATCATTTGCAATTCATGTTAATGTATTTATTTCTATTCAAGAAACTTTACTGGCAACTAGAAGTTCATGTTTTATTAAAACTGCGAGTCACTTCAAGTTTCTGCCATGACTGTTCAAGATTCACATTACTCCTGACCCTGGCCTTGTACATACTTCTGAGCAAAATATTAAAGGTCAAATATTTAAGTAATCCACAAATTATGTATGTAAGGAATATTTGTTAAACCGAAATTTTTCTATTATTTTCTATACCTTTTAAAATTCTCCATTTATATACTATACATAGTTCAAACAACAATGCTTTTTGCCTAACTTGTCTGCCATTATGTACGAAGTTTTCTTAGATATTCACTGCATAGATCACCTCTTTAGTAATAATACTCTAATAATACTTTCTACGGCGAAAAATAATAACATAGCTCGACAGCTACTTTTGTGAATAATTTTATGAAATAAAATATAAACCATGTATCACGAAGTTATCCAACGCTGCCTACAATACTACATAAACCTACAAAGATATTCACTTGTTCACAAAAATTTTCTACCTTCTCCTGCTCTAGTTGATCACCGTTTCCTCTAAGGAAAGTATAAACCATTCTCGCTATTAAGGCAATTAACGTCTCACCTGCCATACCTATCTGAACAAGTGGTTCATTTGGGAGGTTTATGTCCCGTCGTTAACGACTGTCATCTCTTGAGTTGAGGACGAAAAGAAATTAGAAAAAAATACTTTTCCTTTTTCCTTTGCATACGAGATAAGGCGCTCTTTTTCCTCGTCCACTTTTATTCATCTTTTCGGTCTTCCTTATCTTTCCACTACGATATTTTCTTTTATCACATTTCTCTTCGACAGCACGTAATATTGTATAAAATGTGGCGGCATTTTGGTGTTTCCTTGTCATTTAACAAGCTTGCGATTATTCATATTCTCAAGAAAGCATTTTCTAACCCCAGCAAGTAATGGCTCCTGAGGTCGTGGCAGAAGCACGAGTCAAAGGAGTATTCGAGAAGAAAAACCGCTAGCAGCCATTTCTCCATCAAGAAGAGCTCCTGCCACTGAAGCAGCAGGACGAGCGTAAAGAGAAAGAAAAACTGAGTGAGAGTCCTAGACAGACCCTCCTTCCATCAAAGAAGAGAAGTAGGAGGAGAAAGAAGGGAAATCCCAGACACTGTTCCATCAGAAACAAGTCTAGTCCCTCCTCCCTCAAAGGAAATCCACTACCGACGCAGCATGCAGAGAATTTCAGTAAAAGAAGAATAAAAGGAAAATACCAGCTGCCCCTCCCTCCGTCAAAGAACAGCTCCTGCCGTCGTCGCAGCAGGAGAAGCAGGAGGTGGATGAAGGAGGGGCAGGAATGGAGGAGATGCGTTCTCCACGTCGAGCAATAAGTCCCCAGAGGACGATCGTGGGTAATGATAGCCGGTGGTGCGGACCTCATGGCCAGATAGCGTTGCCTGCTACTTCCTCATCAACATTATCGGGGGCTCTAATGGCATCTTCTTTATTCACGTTTATCACCGGCCCTCTTCCTCCGAAGACCACCAGACCTCCAAAAAACGAAGAAGAAACGGGGCGAGGCTGAGGTGGAAGAACACGTTACATTAATCTTCGATGTGACTGCAAGTTCCCCTAAAGTCCCGAGGGACTCAGGACAGGAGAGAGAGAGAGAGAGAGAGAGAGAGAGAGAGAGAGAGAGAGAGAGAGAGAGAACTATTACTTTACATGATTGGCATATACGTACAAGTAGCTGAGCCTTATCCCCACTCCTCCATATTTAGTGCTAAGGGAAATTTAACAAGTTAATCACAACATGGCGTAGACTAAACATTACATATCATATAAACTGATTAGAGTTCTTATAACAAAATATATATATATATATATATAATATATATATATATATATATATATATATATATATATATATATATATATATGTGTGTGTGTGTGTGTGTGTGTGTGTGTGTCTTTTATTGTAATGCAATAGTATACTACGAAGATAAAAAGGCTCATAAAGACATATTTCGGACACTTCTTCTCTCTCCCTGTTCACTGGGACATAAGTCTCTCTCTCTCTCTCTCTCTCTCTCTCTCTCTCTCTCTCGTCTCTCTCTCTCATATTTCATAACTAAAATCAATTAGCCCGTTAAATCAAATGCCGAGGAACAAAAATAGACTTTATTTGAAAATCTAACCAAGGCGTCACTGATTCAAGAAATATGAGTTATAAATTCGGACTTCCCCCAAAAAAATAACAAGAGCAACCAACTAAAAAAAAAACGAACCTAAAGCACATAATGGGGACTATTCAAATTAGCCAAACCTAAATTCCCAAACACCAATTATTACCACTAAAAGGCATCACAGCCACCACATAATAGATCCTGTGAAGCTGTCTTCAGCTCCATAAATCTCTATTTTTTTATATTGTGCAAGAAATTTAAAGGCCACAGAGCCTGGAGATTAGATTGAAGCCCTTGGTAGCCTTAGAAGCCTTTGTGGTGGAAAAAGTAGCATTTCCATACTTTTGTATATACTAGTACATACAAAGGACTCAGAGTCTAGAGATCGTCTTGAAGCCTTCAAAAGCCCCAGAAGCCTTTGAAATCCCAGAAGCCTTTGAAATTCCCAGAAGCTATCGGAATTCCTCCAAAGAAATCTTCGAATCCCTCTATATCCAGGAGGCACCAAATCTGATTCCATCTCCATAAAATGCTGTTCTTTAGTATTGTGCAAGAAATCCGAAGGTTTCAAGGCGATCTTCAGCCTATGACTTCGGAATTTCTTGAAGCCTTCGGGATTCCCTGAAACCTTTGGAATCTCAAGATACCTTCGGAATTCCCAGAAGGACTCCTGGAAACGTATCCATTGAATTAAAACGTCTTCTTGAAGACGTCTTTACGACTCCAGGATCCTTTAAAGCCGTCTTCAGCTCCTGAAGCATTCCTGGAGAAATGCCCATTGGATTATAAAGTCTTCTTGAAGATGTCTTCACAACTCCAAGATATTGTGAAGCCCTCTTCAGCTCCAAAAAAAACTCTGTTCTTTGGTATTGTGCAAGAAATCCAAAGACTACAGACCCTGGGAGATTGTTTTAAAGCCTTTGGAAGCCACAGAAGCCTCTGGAAATCCCAGAAACCTTTGGAACTCCTAAAAGCCTTTGGAATTCCAATAAACCTTTGGAATTACCAGAAGCCTCTGGGATTCCCAGTGTGCATTCAAACACACAAACAGAGAGATTTTTACTATTATATTAGAACACCACTTAATGATGAAATTTTCGGGCCAGTTAGGGCTGCATATCATTGTGATGAAAATGTAGCATTCCATTCCTTTGCATATACATTCAAAAGCTTCAGAGCCTGAAGATCATCTTGAAGACTTCGGAAGCCTCAGAAGACTTTGGAATTCCCCAGAAGAAATCTTTGGAGCTTTTTGTCTCTAGTAAAGACCAATTCTGATTCCTTTTCCATAAAATTCAAAAGCTTCAGAGCCTGGTGGTTGTCTTGAAGCTTTTGGAAGCCACAGAATTACCAGAAATCTTCGGAATTCTCAGATGCTCTCGGAATTCCCAGATGCCTTCGGTATTCCCAGAAGGACCCCTGGAGAAACACCCATTGGATTAAAATATCTTCTTAAAGACATCTTCATGACTCCTAAAACTCTTTGAAGGCGTCTTCAGCTCCTGAAGCATTCCTAGAGAAACACCCGTTGGATTCTAATGTCTTCTTAAAGTCTTAAAGACTCCAGGATCCTGTGAAGAAGTCTTCAGCTCCTGAGGCATTCCTGGAAAAACGCTGATTGGATTATAACATCTTGAAGATGTTTTCACAACTCCAGGATACTGTGACGCCCAATTCAGCTCCATAAAACTCTTTTCTTTAGTATGGTGCAAGAAATCCAAAGGCTACAGAGCCTGGAGATTTTCTTGAAGCCTTTGGAGGCCCCAGAAGCTTCTAGAATTCCCAGAAACCTTCGGAAATCCCCAAGCCCTTTGGGTTTCACAGAAGCCTTTGGAAATCCCAGAAGCCTTTGGAATTCACAGAGGCCTTTGGAATATCCAGAAGCCTCCATGATTCCCAGTGTGCATTCAAACACACAAACAAGACAGAGTTCTAGGATTATACTAGACCACACTTAACGCCGAAAATTTAGGGCCAGTTGTGATGAAAAAAGTAGCATTCTATACCTTCGTATATACATACATCCAAAGGCTTCAGAGCCTGAAGATCGTCTTGAAGAATTTGGAAGCACCAGAAGCCTTCGGAATTCCCCTGAAGAAATCTTTGAAGACTGCTAAAATTTCTTTTCCCTGTACCACAGTTTCTTGTTACTGTACGAGATATCCAAATGCTTCGGAGACAGATCATCTTGAAGCCTTCAGAATACCCAGAAGCCTTCGGAATTCCAAGTTGCCCTCTGAATTTCTAGAAGGACCCCTGAAGAAACTCCCCTTGGTTTAAAACGTCTTCTTGAAGACATTTTCACGACTCCAGGATCTTTGTAACCGGCTTCAGCTCCTGAAGCATTCCTGGAGAAATGCCCATTGGATTATAATGTTTCTTAGTCTTAAAGACTCCAGGATCCTATGAAGCCATCTTCAGCTCCTGAATGATTCCTGTAGAAACGCCTATTGGATTATAACATCTTGTAGACGTCTTCACGAGTTCCAGGATATTGTGAAGCTGTCTTTAGCCCCAATAAACTCGGTACTTTGGTATTGTGCAAGAAATCCAAAGGCTACAGAGCCCGAAGATTGTATTGAAGATTTTGGAAACCCCAGAAGCCCTCTGAATTCCCAGAACCCTTCGGAATTCCCACAAGCCTATGTGATTCTCAGTGCGCATTCAAACACAAACAAGATAAAGTTTTGGTGTTATATAGGCAGACCACTTGTGACAAGTTGGGTCATTTAATGTTGAACACTTCGGGTTAGTTAGGGATACACGTCACTGTCATGAAAAAAGCACCATTTCCATACCTTCACACATACATACAGGCTTCAGAGCCTGGAAATAGTCTTGAAGCCTTCGGAAGCCCCAGAAGCCACCGAAATTCTCAGAAGCCTTCGGAATTCCCAGAACCTTTCAGAATTCTCCCCAGATAATCTTCAAAGCTTTTCATCTAGAGGAAAGACCAGATAGGATTCCTTCTCCATAAAATGCTTTTCTTTAATTACTTTAAAACGTCTTTTTGAAGACATCTTCACGCCTCCAGGATCCTTTGAAGCCGTCTTCAGCTCCAGCAGTATTCCTGGAGAAACGGCCATAGGATAACAACGTCTTCTTAAAGACATCTTCACAACTCCAGGATCCTGTGAAGCCCTCTTCAGCTCCATAAAACTGTGGTTTTTAGTATTGTGCAAGAAATCCAAAGGATACAGAGTCTGGAGATTGTCTTGAAGACTTCAGAAGCCCAAGAAGCCTCCGGAATTGCCAGAAGCCTTCCGAAGCCCAGAAGCCTTTGGAATTCCCAGAAGCCTTTAGAAATCCCAGATGCCTTCGGAATTCCCTGAAGGACTCCTGAATTAAAACGTCTTCTTGAAGAAGTCTTTAGATTCAAGGACCCTTTAAAGCCATCTTCAGCTCCAGAAGCATTCCTGGAAAACGCCTATTGGATTATAACGTCTTAAAGTCTTAAAAGACTCTACGATCCAGTGAAGGCTTCTTCAGCTTCTGAAGAACTCCTGGAGTCACGCCCATGGGATTATATGCAATAGATTCTTTAAAAATCTATAGCATATAATATTTAGTGTATCTCAATTTTCTCTGTTTACTTGATTTTTCCATTTTTCTTCCTCTTTAGATGATATAAAATTAATCTGGAAGTCAGTCTGTAGTGCCTGTCTTCTGTGAAATATATGATTCTGTGCAAAATGTCTGGAGAAACCCAGAATCTACCTTCGGAATCATTCTGCCCAGAATTCTTCCAAATTCATCTGACTCCTGAAAAGACCCCTGGAGAAATGCCCATTGGATTATAATGTATTCTTAAAGACGTCTTTACGACTCCAGGACCCTTTAAAGCCGTCTTCAGCTCCAGATGCATTCCTTGGAAACGCCCATTGGATTATAACGTCTTAAAGTCTTAAAAGACTCCATGATCCAATGAAGACTTCTTCACCTTCTGAAGGATTCCTGGAGAAACGCCCATGGCATTATATACAAAAGAATCATTAAGAATTTATAGCATACAATATTTAGTGTATCTTAATTTTCTCTGTTTATTTCATTTTTCCAACTTTCTTCCTCATTAGATGACATAGGGTTCACCTGGAAGTCATTCTGTAGTGCCTGTCATCTACAAGGTATCTAGAGAAAGAGGTAGCGTCATCCCCATAGAGCGCTGTGGTAACACAACCCAAAATATGACTTTTACCCATCTGGTTTTTAAGTTTTGCTATAATAAAAATAGCTTCGCAAGCTTAAAGGAAAGTTTAGATTTTTTTTATATTCCAGATACTGATTCTGACAAT
>NC_087208.1:5311210-5321210 GCF_015104395.2 Macrobrachium nipponense | reverse complement strand
GACTGAAATATTCATAAATCGGGGGGAAATGGTTCATATCTATAATTCGGGAAAAAAAATACATCCCCATAAGTTGGGGAAGGATGAAACATACACATAATTCCTGAAAAATAATTACGCAAGCCCATCATTTGACAAAGAATGCAATATATCTATAACATTAGAAGGCACTGGACATGTCCATACCTAGAGAAAGAATAGGACTTACCCACAACTTGGGAGCGAATGAAATATATCCATGATTTTGGGAATCGAATTTCTTCAGAGCTGTTCCGAACTTTTTAGCGTTCTCCTTTATCAGGTTAATTAGGCTTCTGAGATGTTTCATGTCCTTGTGCCTCACAATCTTCACAACTTTTACGTACCAGTTACTTGATTTTTCCAAACCCTTAATATATCCCCACAAGTCGTCGTTACCCTGAATTACAAATGCATGATATAAATACAGAATATGGACAGCAAACCTCCGAGCCCCCAGAGAGCCATATGGTAAGGGCGTGAGCTATGAATTCAAAATTCTTCTGTAGGTCACCAAAGGGTCACCACTCAACTCCGGCACTTCGTGGGAAAATCCTTGCTCCGAGAAATGTTGGTTCTAAAAGCAACCCTTCTAGAGAAACTGAAGCTTCCGTCCCGTGGAAACATTGGTTGGATGAACCTCGAGAGGAAAAGTAATGGATGAAAAAAGCTATCAGCTGCAAAGGCAAGTAGAAGCAGAGGGTTTGGCCAATTCCCTCCACTTCTCACAAAATGAAAACTTTGAACTGCACAAGGTCAGGGGGACGGTAGTTGAATTTAATTCACGTCAGCGGTAGGTTCTCTACCAGTTATAAATAAATACTGCGATGTTTCATGTAATCATTGACCCGCCTCACTGTGACTGACCGGTCTGTAAAAATACTGAAAAATATTATAATATACCTTTTGCACGATGAACATTTTTGAAAATGTTAAAATTCTTTTAGGCGCTGAAGTACGTTTCATATTCGAAATACTGCAATCAAACAGCATATGATGAAAGACAATATCTACAGTGCTGAAAGCAGCTCTGATGACGTGAAACACACAAAATAAAAATGGTCTTTGAACGAAACACTATGAGTCCTATATATAAACGGGACAAATGGAAAACCTCTAGATGAAAGACATCGAACTGTAAACGTTCAACGGAAACAACTACTGCAGACAAATCTATTACATCTATTAAATCTATTACAAAATCATGATGCTTTCATCCCAAAGTACGTTTTTTTAGGATACTCAATCCCGAAGAATTTTGTACTTTTCTTGTTCGGACAAGAGATTAAATACAATCTTTCGTCGCCTTCCCTCGCAGTATGTTTATGTATTCAAAAGAGACGGGTCTATCGTTTTCTTCGCCGGTTCTTCTTTTTTCCTCCTTTATTCATTGGTATCCTCTGGCCCATTCTATTCGACTGTTTTTTTTTTAAGTAGCCCAAGCTAAAAGAACATTAATAAAGCGAACATATGCCTGTGCCAGCAACCCTTAGAACTCTCAAGAATAGACCTGGAGTGTGACTGCCAAGCGATGATTACCCTTCATCGTCCATCTCAGTCTTCCCCTCTCCCACACCCAACATCATCTCCTCCTCCCCTTCCCCATCCTCCTCCTCCTCCTCCTCCACCACCCTTGATGGAAAACTGTACGCAGGGAAAACTCAAAATGGAGGATAAAGGCAGAGCTAGCCAGCCATAAAATCTACATGCGAAGTTGAAGAGGATAGTCCTCTGCAATACATGGCTCCCCGAAGTTATGAGATTTCTCGCTGATTTTCAATGAGTCCGGCGCTGAATTGGGCGAAGGGAATCGTTTGGCGAATTCCTGTACTCTTTGCTTAAAGGGTCCGCTTAGAGTTATAAAGTTTCCCGTGATAACTCTGGGGCCAAAATGCCTTTCTGAACCAGTTTCGTAACTTCAGATTCACACGCGCGCTTTTTATTTGCTGTTCCCTTGATTCATTATTTTAAGCAACACATCAGGTGTGAATATCGTACTTTACGTTGTAACGTATGATATTCATGATGAACAAAAAATTCTACACGTCAGTCACTGGAACAAATGTAATATGAATAGCTGGATTATGAGCTGCTATATTCGGAACGATTCTGATAAATGATTAAATCTTCATTGTCATTTTCTATCAAACCTACATCTAAGTCATAAAAAATAGAGTTCGATCAATTATTACGACGGACATTTCAAGAAGACACTCGGCATACTCTCAACGGGGAGTTGGTCATGAATTATAAAGAGAATTAGTTTTTAACTGATCTTTGGATGTTCCTTAATAATAGACGCCTCTGCGGCTTTTCCTTAATAATGGCATATAGTAAATACGGTAAAAAAAAATAATCAGATTGATTCAAAACGACATCTCTTACCTTACTAAGAATTCAATGACAATGTCCACATCAATCCCCTTAGAATTAAAGGAATAACACAAATTCTCAACGTCCGCATACAAATAAAAAAAAATAAAAAAAACTCACTCATAAAACACGATAACTCTGCCAATCTAGCGGAGACAAAATAGAAGGAAATGGATAGATACAAGGGAAGCAAGGGAAAAACGTCCAGAATTCTGAAGGCATGAGATAGAACAGCATTACTGCTAACCTCTAGTAACGGCCGCCTGCCAAGGTCTATGAATTATTTGTACTGATCCAGTCCGTTACCATTCGGTCATATTAATCCACCTGTATTCTAACAGACCAGATATTCAAGGAGTAGTTTCCTTGTACACTTGACCACGTAATATAAAACATAATAAATATATACCATACATATTTCTTTGTGGGTGTAAAGGGTTCGTATTATTATTATTATTATTATTGTTTTTTTTTTTTTTTTTTTTTTTTTTTTTTTTTTTTTTTTTTTTTTTTATCACAGTCCTCCAATTCGACTGGGTGGTATTTATAGTGTGGGGTTCCGGGTTGCATCCTGCCTCCTTAGGAGTCCATCACTTTTCTTACTGTGTGTGCCGTTTCTAGGATCACACACTTCTGCATGAGACCTGGAGCTACTTCAGCCTCTAGTTTTTCTAGATTCCTTTTCAGGGATCTTGGGATCGTGCCTAGTGCTCCTATGATTATGGGTACGATTTCCACTGGCATATCCCATATCCTTCTTATTTCTATTTTCAGATCTTGATACTTATCCATTTTTTCCCTCTCTTTCTCTTCAACTCTGGTGTCCCATGGTATTGCGACGTCAATGAGTGATACTTTCTTCTTGACTTTGTCAATCAACGTCACGTCTGGTCTGTTTGCACGTATCACCCTATCCGTTCTGATACCATAGTCCCAGAGGATCTTTGCCTGATCGTTTTCTATCACTCCCTCAGGTTGGTGCTCGTACCACTTATTACTGCAAGGTAGCTGATGTTTCTTGCACAGGCTCCAGTGGAGGGCTTTTGCCACTGAATCATGCCTCTTTTTGTACTGGTTCTGTGCAAGTGCCGGGCATTCACTTGCTATGTGGTTTATGGTTTCATTTTTCGTATTGCACTTCCTACATATGGGAGAGATGTTATTTCCGTCTATCATACTTTGAACATATCTGGTTCTTAGGGCCTGATCTTGTGCCGCTGTTATCATTCCTTCAGTTTCCTTCTTTAGCTCTCCCCTCTGTAGCCATTGCCAATTGTCATCGCTGGCTAGTTCTTTAGTCTGTCTCATGTATTGTCCGTGCATTGGTTTTGTTGTGCCAGTCCTCTGTTCTTTCTGTCTTTCTCCTGTCTCTGTATATTTCTGGGTCTTCGTCTACTTTTATTAGTCCTTCTTCCCATGCACTCTTTAGCCACTCGTCTTCACTGGTTTTCAGATATTGCCCAGTGCTCTGTTTTCGATGTTGACGCAGTCCTCTATACTTAGTAGTCCTCTCCCTCCTTCCTTTCGTGTTATGTATAGTCTGTCCGTATTTGCTCTTGGGTGTAGTGCTTTGTGTATTGTCATTTGTTTCCTGGTTTTCTGATCTATGCTGCGGAGTTCTGCCTTCGTCCATTCCACTATTCCTGCTGTATCTGATTACTCGCACTGCCCATGTGTTTATGGCTTTTATCATATTTCCGGCGTTGAGTTTTGATTTGAGTATCGCCTTGAGTCTCTGCATATATTCTTTCCTGATCGTGTCCTTCATCTCTTGGTGTTTTATATCTCCTCCTTCCATTATTCCCAGGTATTTGTATCCTGTCTCATCTATGTGTTTGATGTTGCTCCCATCTGGTAGCTTTATCCCTTCAGTTCTCGTTACTTTGCCTTTTTGTATGTTGACTAAGGCGCATTTTTCTATTCCAAACTCCATCCTGATGTCTCCAGATACAATCCTTACAGTCTGGATTAGGGTATCTATTTCCTTGATGCTCTTACCATACAGCTTGATGTCGTCCATGAACATCAGATGGTTGATTTTGTTGCCTCTTTTCTTGAGTTGGTACCCGGCATCCATCTTCTGTAGTACTTTTGTCATGGGAATCATGGCTACTACGAAGAGTAGTGGGGACAGTGAGTCGCCCTGGAAGATCCCTCTCCTGATATTAACCTCTGCTAGTCTTTTTCCAGAGCTTGTAAGTATTGTATTCCAGTTGCGCATTGTATTTTTGAGGAAGCTGATGGTATTTTCCTCTGCCCCATATATTTTCAGGCATTCTATTAGCCATGTGTGTGGTATCATGTCGAAGGCTTTCTTATAGTCTATCCATGCCATGCTTAGGTTGGTTTTCCCTTCTCCTACTGTTCTTCATTACCATTTTGTCTATCAGGAGCTGGTCTTTTGTGCCCCTACACTTCCTTCTGCAGCCTTTCTGTTGGTGGGGGATGGTGTTTGTCTCCTCTAGGTAGTTGTATAGCCTTTCACTGATGATACCTGTTAGTAACTTCCACATTATTGGTAGGCAGGTGATAGGCCTGTAGTTACTGGCTATATTTCCCTTACTCTTGTCTTTTTGTACTAAGGATGTTCTTCCTGTGGTCATCCATTTGGGTGCTTGGTGATTTGAGATACAATGCTGGAGTTGTTTCTGCTATTCGTGGGTGTAGGGCCTTGAAGTTTTTGAGCCAGTATCCATGGACTTCATCGGGACCTGGGGCTTTCCAGTTTGGCATTTTCTTTAGTTGGTGTCTGACTGTGTCTGTCGTGATGTCTGTGAATCTTTGTTTTATTCTCCCTGTTTCTTCTTCCTTGACTTCCTGGAGCCATGTACTATTATTATTATTATTATTATTATTATTATTATTATTATTATTATTATTATTATTATTATTATTATTATTATTCTTTAAGACAATGAGCAAACATTAACAAAAAAACAAAGCAATACTGCATTGTACCTACGACGAAAACTTCCACTTGTAATAAAGAAACAAAAACATTTTTTTCGATGGTAATTGAAAAGTTGGAGAGAGAGAGAGAGAGAGAGAGAGAGAGAGAGAGAGAGAGAGAGAGAGAGAGAGAGAGAGAAGAGAGTTAGGAGGGGAGGTAAGGAGAGGTTAACTCATTAAAACACTGAAAGAATGAAGACGATAAAGGCGTGCATGTACACATTAGGTACACATGATTAAGTTTAAATCCGATGGCAGTTGTCAATCTATCTTTCGCTAATAAAACTAGAAACAGTAAATTATTCACAAGCTATTAAAAACATTCCTCAGATTTTCACTTTAAAAAGTACTATTGGATAGTGACGTTAACTGGATATGAATTTACCGAAGTTTTTCCTCAACCTCAAACAAATGACGGGGACAACCCTCGATGAGGCTGGTAAATTATTCGTGTTTTTCTGGGTTTACGCTCAATGTAGATATAGCACCTGATACCTTAGGCAACTTGTTTTAGATAAATTCCAATTAACTCAAAATCAAAATCAAAAGTATTCACCCTAAAATTAACATATATAAAATCTACGAATTCTCAAGTTCTCATTAACATCTTGAAAATTAATTGACTGCAAATGAATTACATAATCATAACATTCATCGTTCACATAATGATTCGTCTTTCAAGCGACTAAATTTCGAGAAAAAGATGTGAATATTACAATGTGCATTACCACACAGACCCATCCCGCGGCAGATGGCTGGGAGAAACCCTATTGTAAAATATACAATCAGTTCAGCTGGGCGAAAAAAGTCAAGTTTCAAATAAATCTTAATCATCAGTGATTTTACATAATTCTCCTTAGTCGCAAACTACTAATTACTCGATAATACACCGAATATAGCAACCGCATTAGGAAATGGAAAGACTAAGAGAGAGAGAGAGAGAGAGAGAGAGAGAGAGAGAGAGATGATCAGCAATTCATAGCAATCTTTATAATGTGCCGCAGCGCTGAAGTTGGCAAATTAACTACCCTACGAATACCAGTTAACTAGGCCAGCTGCCCGGGGGAGACGGGAACATTAGAGTGGGGCGTGCCATCCTCTCCTGTCCCTTAACGACGGCCAATTAGAGGCAGGTTATCTTTCTCAGTGACAGGCACATCAAAACTTTGGCGATCGCCAGCAAGCTGCCTTCCCTAATCCAATTCCACACCGTCCTCCCATCCTCTTCCCTCCACGGAGCCCCTTTCCACCTTCTGGGGATATACCTTCAATCCGTGGCATTGCACTCACCCTCCTCCCATCACAATCCCAAGGAGCTACATTTAGCCCCCTCGAACTACCCACACCCCACAAGCACCTAGAAACGTTTCTGGGGTACCTCCCAGATACCTAGCTACCCTCTAGGGACATCGCCAGTTCTTAGCACTCCCCACCTCTTTTCTCCCTGGAATGCTCCAAGCTCCATCCTCTGAAGGCTCTCCTACCCTAGGCAACGACTTCGCCCTCTCTGCCGAGAATCTCCAAAAGCATTCACCCTCTGGCACTCTGTTTCTTTCGGGGCAGAGATAAAAAAACGGGTCATCAGAAGTCAGTACAGGCCATACGAGACCAAATCCCATTTCGATTATACGGTGCGTAAGTCTCAAGAAGACTTTACTAATTGCTAATTAAGACTTCCCTAAGAGTTCCTTAACGGCCCAGCAGTCACTTCTTCCATCGTGAACGAGCTCGACTAGAGAGACATCTAGCGAGGAACGCCATTGTCTGTTTCCCGGCATATAAAAAGCCTCCATTGTCAGGGAGGGAGCAGGTGGCTGGGGGAGACCCCAAGTCTTCATTAATACAATGACACACCTCTTATCGCCGAAGAGTGAACAGAACCAGCGCTGGATTACTGCCGACATTCAGTGTGATAACAACTGCAATGAATCGTTTAATTAGTATGTACAAGGTCCTAATTAAATAGAAGCTTCATTATCTAGATCCATCGCCCGTTATAAATCCATTGTGACGATAAACAATGAATTGCCTGGGATACGCTAATCAACTTTCTTGGCACTGATGGCGTCTATGCCTCAACAAGGCAAACAAATAATATTTTGCATAACGCAGGAATAATTTTGAAAGGAATACAAAATCCATTGAAAAAACATAAAAACTGGTCAAGGAAGTTCCTCGTTTGATACTAAGATCCTGAGTATTGTCAATTTATATAATATATATATATATATATATATATATATATATATATATATATATATAATATATATATATATATACATACATATGCATTAAGCAGCAAATGTCCTTTAATATCTCATTCACTCTACTTCGGAATTAATATATTTTCATGTGTTAACATGTAACTGAAGGGGAATTTTTTAGTTGATAAGAAATTTGTCGGCTCATGGTCTCGAACCACAGTGACGGCGTTTTGACCACAAGTCTAACACGAGAGGTATAATTTAACGCCGCCACTCACCTTCAAATCCCAGTCGCGCTCAGGTATTTGTTGTTTACTGTCGGGATCAGCCCACCTCGACCTTCATAGCCTTGTAGTGCGTTTGTCGCACGTAGACATATTATGAGTTTTATCACATCACTGTGACTAAACAATGAACACCTGTGGCGGAGGTTTGTACGTAAATGGCAGTGTTAAATTATACCTCTCATGATAGCCTTGTGGGCAAAACGCCGTCACTGTGAGTCCTGAATTCTTGGTTCCATGGTTCGAGCCCATGAGATGACGAATTTCTTATAACTAAAAAATTCCCCCTCAGTTACCATATATGAAAATATATGAATTCCGAGGTAGAGCAAATTAGATATTAAATGACATTTGTAGCTTAATTCGCGTATATGAATCACGGTGATGTAATAAACTCGTGTATATATATATATATATATATATATATATATATATATATATATATATATATATATGTGTGTGTATATATACATATATACCAAAGTTGAAGGCGGTTGCTTGAAACCAGATAAGCAGCATCGGAGGGTGGAGAGATACCAAAATCCTTTAATGTAATTTATTTTGCTAACGTTTCAGGACCATGTGTCCCATTTTCGAAGCTAAAAATTAAAAGAAAAACAGAATTGAGAATAGACTAAGATTAACATTTAAGAAATAACTTTTTTTTATCATATTTTAAGCTGAGTCTGTTTTTAATTCTGTTTTTCTTTTAATTTTTAGCTTCGAAAATGGGACACATGGTCCTGAAACGTCAGCAAAATAAATTAAATTAAAGGATTTTGGTACCTCTCCACCCTCCGATATACATATATATAATACATTATATATATATATATATATATATATTGTGTGTGTGTATATATATATATATATATATATATATATATATATATATATGTGTGTGTGTGTGTGTGTGTGTATATATATATATATATATATATATATATATATGTATATATATATGCATATATATAGCTAAAAACTATTGATGGACCAGATAGGAAAAAATGCACAGCAAGCACAAGTGTTATTTTTACTCTTATTTTTTGTCATTTAAAATGTGCGAACGTTCACATCGACCAGATTTAAATATCTATTAGCTTGCTAAGCAGCCTTCAGCAGAACAAAATGAGCCAACTGGCAACAGAGAGGAGGATAAATTACGATTACTAAGACATTTCTAAACCTGAAAACTGCAGAAATTAATCAGTTAATGAAATTGTCAAACAGGAACGCCCTCAAAACTGAGCAATCACTGAAAGCATGAGAGTGTGGGAGATCACAGGAAGATCTAGACCACTGGTTCTTAACCAGGGGGGAATTTTGACAGATTGGCAGGTTCAAACTGGCTCTACGACCACACAAAATGCAGTGTTTATCGGTCCGCACTACTGAGAGGTCACGCTGGGCTTTTTCTCCACTAGTTTGAATTTCTGTTAGTATTTTGTTGCATGATATTATTTGGAATGGACATTTTGAGGCAGACAATTTTGGAAAGGGAGTGAATGACATAATGGTGAGAGGGTGCTGGGGCCAAAAAAGGCTGAGAACCACTGGGTCTTCAAGAACAATAAAGTTAATTAACTACTGATTGCAAGGATGACTCACGAATGGACAAACTCCGTTAAAAACTTAGGACTGTTCACCTTTTGACCCAAGCGGTGAATTGTAAGTGTAGTTAGGCAACTGTGATGGTCACAATTAGGGGTTTGAAAATGAAAATAGACATTGTTCTAGTGGACTGATCCCATGGCTTGCTGAGAACCGGAATGATAACACTTCCAGGAGCCAATCATTCTCAAGTGACAAAACGTATAGTGAAAAAACTATGAAATATAAAATATACGTAAGTATATGTCTGAATACCCAAGTTCATAGAAGCATACTTTAGATTATCCATCATTAGACAAGTATTGAATACCAAATACCGATACAAGTTCAACTTTAAACAAAATCACTAGTATCATTATACTTTTACAGTGTATTCGCGTACTTCAGATTGGATTAGGCTAAACCAGTGTCAGTTAACCACACCAAGCTCGATTTGCAAAACAAAATTATCCTTATATTTGAGCCGGCAGTCATTGTGCATTTATCAATTTTATTTACGACAACCAGTTTCATATTGATTTCGATATCTAATGAACGCCAATTGTTTTTACTTTACCTGAT
>NC_087208.1:5291210-5306210 GCF_015104395.2 Macrobrachium nipponense | reverse complement strand
AATAATAATTCTCCTTTTATGTGAAAAGGGGGTATAAAATTGTTTTAAGTAAATAAAATTTTTGTTATTTCGAACATTTTAAATCAATTTGAAGTGCTATTGTAGCATTCACATTAATTATAACAGGGATGTATTTGGTTTAGACTATTTCTACTGAAATTGAGGACTTTACTAGAATGTCTGTTGTATGAAAATTAAAGCTATGATTAAGTAGGTATTATGTAATTTTGATCTTGTGAAATAGTCTTATAAGGTTTGGGTAAATTCTCTTTGTGTAATTTCGAAATTATTTGTGTAGAAAGTGTTTTCATTTGTTAAAACTAGCTGTAACTTCATGGTTTTTTTTGAGTGAGCTGTCTAGCAAGACTAACAGCTCCTTTTGACACCTTTTTATGTCAATAATTTTTTGAAATTGAAATTTAATTTGAATTGGAATTTGAAACCACTGGGTATATGCGCATTCGTGATTTTATATTTTCTCAAAATACCGTAGGTTGTTACGATGGGTCAGTAATCATACCAAGTTAGTATTTTTTTTGGACCGAAGGAACCGGCTACCCAATGTCCAGGTCTAGCCCAGGCCAGAAGAACTAAGAAAAAGGGAAGGAAAAAAAAGAGTCGCATCTACCCTGAGTGGTCCAAGCACACGGACCTAGAATGGCCATTCTGCGCCAAACTGATATTGTGCAAAGATGGATGGTGTGAAATGTGATAAGTTACCGAATAAGAAAAGAGACATGATGCATGTTTCTTGAAATATGAACAATTGCACGTAAGGGAAACGGCAAGTAAACGTCAGCCCCAAAGTTTGCCAGTGACTCCCACATAGTAAATGTTGGTAAACGAGCTACATTGATTTGATCAAGATGTTGTTGACTAATTTGTTTGATAGAGTTGGGTGTTCCGTTCAACCATGTCTGCAGACGTTGGATGACGCATTTCATGATCGTTGTTGATTTATCTATTCAAAATGTTGATTTTGCATCCTTATCCACTTGACGATGCACTTTCGAAGCCTAGCTTTCCTTTCTAAATTACCAAAAATAAAAAATGAAAAAAGTCTAATGCTTTCGACGTAATTCGTAAGACACAGACATGCAGGTCTTTGTGTCACGTGCATCACCTTTTCCTTTTCGAAATTATTCGAACATCTTTCTCCTGACCAAATGTTAGGAATATCGAAGGAGAATTTCCAAGAAAAATAATTTCCATATCGATGAGTTTTTCCCCCGACACTACGGGAAATTTTTGCTGTCCCTATATCCACATCGTATCCTTTTACGCACCTTCGACCCTGTCGACTTCTGTACTTCTATCATTAGGGCTAGTAGAATAGAATATAGAATTTAGGCCACAAGCCAAGCACAGGGACCTATGAGGTCATTCAGCACTGAAAAGGAAATTGGCAGTAAAAAGCCTTGAAAGCCGTAACAGGAGGAAAGCCCCGCAGTTGCACTAGGAATCAATTGTTAGGAGAGCGTGGAAAGGAAGATGGAAGAAAAGAATATGAACGGAGGTACAGTAAAAAGGAATGGAAGGGGTCGCAGCTAGGGGCCAAAGGAACGCTGCTCCCCACTACGGGATCGTTAGGGTCAGTGCTGACTCGGTATCCTAACTGCGTTGAAAGGTCTTAATGGTGTACAGACAGTACCAGCGATCTTTTATTATCATTACCGTAAAACAGTGTAACAGTGTTTGGTTTGGATTATTCCTTTCATATTAACTGGTTTGGGTTATTCATTTAAACAAACTGTGTTGACACACGGAATTCATTTAATCAAGCTAATGGTGCAAGGAGATTTATTTAAAATAGTAAGTAGTTTTGTGTTACTCATTTGATCAATTTGATTGTCTTTTTGCTACTTTTCAACCGTTGGTTTCGAAGTGAAATGAGTTAAATGTTCTATCTGGTTGGAAGGATGTTTTATCCAAATGTCTTAGGTCTGTTATATTAACTTAGCTATCTTAGTTTTATTCAGATGCGAAAGACATTTAATAGCAATTAAAAGTATTGACATTATAAAAAAAGAATTCATATTACTTAGCATAATAATATTAATAATAATAATAATAGAATAGAAAAATGTGCCTTGATGAACATACAAAAAGGCAAAGTGACAAGGACTGAAGGGATAAAGCTACCAGATGGGAATAGCATCAAATACATATATGAGACAGGATACAAATACCTGGGGATAATAGGAGAGGATATAAAACACCAAGAGATGAAGGACACGATAAGGAAAGAATATATACAGAGACTTAAGGCGATACTCAAGTCAAAACTCAACACCGGATATGTGACGAGTAGAGTGGACGAAGGCTGAACTCCGCAACATAGACCAGAAAACTAGGAAACACATGACAATACACAAAGCACTACACCGAGAGCAAATACGGACAGACTACGTATACATATCACGAAAGGAAGGAGGGAGAGGGCTACTAATCGTAGAGGACTGCGTCAACATCGAGAGCAGAGCACTGGGGCAATATCTGAAAACCAATGAAGACGAGTGTCGCAGGAGTGCATTGGAAGAAGGACTGATAAAAATAGACGAAGACCCAAATATATATATATACAGAGATTGGAGAATGACAAATAGAACGGACGAATGGCACATCAAACCAATGCACGGACAGTACATGAGAAAGACTAAAGAACTGGCCAGCGATGAAGCATGGCAATAGCTACAGAGGGGAGAACTCAAGAAGAAAACAGAAGGAATGTTAACAGCGACACAAGATCAGGCCCTAAGAACCAGATATACCCAAGGAACAATAGATGGAAATAACATCTCACCTATATGCAGGAAGTGCGATGTGAAAAACGAGACCATATACCACATAGCAAGCGAATGTCCGGCGCTTGCACAGGACCAGTACAAAAAGAGACGTGATTCAGTAGCAAAAGCCCTCCACCGGAGCTTGTGCAAGAAACACCAGCTAGATTGCAGTAAAAAGTGGTACGAGCACTAACCTGAGGGAGTGATAGAAAACGATCAAGCAAACATCCTCTGGGACTATGGTATCGGAACAGATAGGGTGATATTTGCAAACAGACCAGAATTGATACTCATTGACAAAATCAAGAAGAAAGCATCCTTCATTGATGTCGCAATACCATGGGACACCAGATTAGATGAGAAAGAAATAGAAAAAATAGATAAGTATCAAGATATGAAAATAAAAACAAGAGGAATTTGGGATATGACAGTGGAAGTTATACCCATAATCATAGGAACTGGAACGATCCCAAAATGCCTGAAAAGGAACCTGGAAAACTAGATTCTGAAGATCTCCAGGACCCATGCAGAGGAGTGTGCTCCTGGAAACAGCGCACATAGTAAAAGTAATGGAATCCTAAGGAGGCAGGTTGCAACCCGGAACCCCACGCTATAAAAACCAACCAGTCAAATAAGATAACTGACAGACCAATAATAATAATAATAATAATAATAATAATAATCTAATAATAATAATAATAATAAATTATTATTTTTTCTCTCTCTATCACAGTCTTCCAATTCGACTGGGTGGTATTTAAAGTGTGGGGTTCCGGGTTGCATCCTGCCTCCTTAGGAGTCCATCACTTTTCTTACTATGTGCTCCGTTTCTAGGATCACACTCTTCTGCATGAGTCCTGGAGCTACTTCAGCCTCTAGTTTTTCTAGATTCCTTTTCAGGGATCTTGGGATTGCGCCTAGTGCTCCTATGATTATGGGTACGATTTCCACTCGCATATCCCATATCCTTCTTATTTCTATTTTCAGATCTTGATACTTATCCATTTTTTCTCTCTCTTTCTCTTCAACTCTGGTGTCCCATGGTATTGCGACATCAATGAGTGATACTTTCTTCTTGATTTTGTCAATCAACGTCACGTCTGGTCTATTTGCACGTATCACTCTATCTGTTCTGATACCATAGTCCCAGAGGATCTTTGCCTGATCGTTTTCTATTACTCCTTCAGGTTGGTGTTCGTACCACTTATTACTGCAAAGTAGCTGATGTTTCTTGCACAGGCTTCAGTGGAGGGCTTTTGCCACTGAATCATGCCTCTTTTTGTACTGGTTCTGTGCAAGTGCCGGACATTCGCTTGCTATGTGGTTTATGGTTTCATTTTTCGTATTGCACTTCCTACATATGGGAGAGATGTTATTTCCGTCTATCGATCTTGTGCCGCTGTTATCATTCCTTCAGTTTCCTTCTTTAGCTCTCCCCTCTGTAGCCATTGCCACGTGTCATCGCAAGCTAGTTCTTTAGTCTGTCTCATGTATTGTCCGTGCATTGGTTTGTTGTGCCAGTCCTCTGTTCTGTTTGTCATTCCCCTGTCTCTGTATATTTCTGGGTCTTCGTCTACTTTTATTAGTCCTTCTTCCCATGCACTCTTTAGCCACTCGTCTTCACTGGTTTTCTGATATTGCCCCAGTGCTCTGTTCTCGATGTTGACGCAGTCCTCTATACTTAGTAGTCCTCTCCCTCCTTCCTTTCGTGTTATGTATAGTCTGTCCGCATTTGCTCTTGGGTGTAGTGCTTTGTGTATTGTCATATGTTTCCTGGTTTTCTGATCTATGCTGCGGAGTTCTGCTTTCGTACATTCCACTATTCCTGCGCTGTATCTGATTACTGGCACTGCCCATGTGTTTATGGCTTTTATCATATTTCCGCCGTTGAGTTTTGACTTGAGTATTATTATTATTAATATTAAAAATTCCTAATAGTAGCACGAGTCTTCAAATGGAGAAACAAATCCACAGTTATGTAAATGTACATATATTTAAGTTTAAAACAGAAAAGAGATAGCTTTCGGGAATCTGTACGGTTATTTAAACTTAAATATATGTACATTGACATAACTGTGGATTTGTTTCTCCATTATTATTATTATTATTATTATTATTATTATTATTATTATTATTATTATTATTATTATTATTATTATTATTATTATTATTATTATACTGCTAGAGCAATGCATGTCACAGAGCGACCCGATCAACTCCTCTCTAAAAGTATTCCGACTGAACAGATGTTGAAAAATTCGCCATTCTGCTTCTTACAAAAGTATAGAACGCCTACAATTTTCTCCCGACAATATGTGTTTTTATTAGGAAGGTCATATGCTAGGTCAGAAAGTCACTAACCCCGGTGGCAACTGAAAGGGCTTCATTAGTGGTATATGATGCCAAATGTGATGTCTGTTTTTTGTATACAGTAATTCAAAAGTTATGACCAAGATTAAAGTTGCATACACAATCTATGGAATTTGCAACCATGATTTCACCTTTGGCAGCCCGTAAAATCTTCTGTATATAATAATAATATATCAAAGTAATAAAGCAAACTTTCTTTCTGTAAAGGGAAGTTGCCTCAGCAATCCTGTCGCATGTTTTTACTTCGGGTTTTATCAACACTTTTCCATTTCAGATCTTTTGTATAAATGAGAGTAACTTCTTCGCTCCACCGGTTCTGTGACTCATCCCTTTTCTCAACCTGCCATCATTTGCGACATCTAATCACAAATACCTTACGAATCAGCAACCTTTATTCTCCGCCATTTACTGTTCCGCCTTTCTGTTACTCTTATTCACATTCTGTTTCTATTTTTTTCTTTTCGTAAACAACATCTTTCACTAATCCCTGCAATTTCTCTTCAGTGTCTCCAGACAACAGTATTATTTGCAAATCTTAGCCAGGTCTCCATTTCTGATCTAGAAAGTTTGTACCTGCATCTCCGGTCCTTCCTGTTGCTTTTGATTAACTTGCCCTTATGCCAGCACGGGCTCTTGCTCATAGAACAGCCTGTAAATTGTCCTTCCTCCAATTTATTCTGTCGTTTATCTTACCGTGCACCTTCCACGTTAACTATGTAATCTTATGACCGCCATAAGATTACTGAAAGCACGATTATATCAATATCCGAATACACTTTCATATATATCATTGGGTAGTGTCCAGAAGTTGAAACTCAAAATTGAATACTTACTTCAAATTCAGGATTATGACAGAGATTAAAGGAGAGCTAGCTGCAGAAAAAATTAACTGCAGAATACATCAAAGAACGGAAACAACCAGGCAGAAATTTAAAGAAACAGAATTATCTCGAAATAGCAGGAGACAGCAAAAATACTACCCACGGTAGAGTCATTTGTAACAACATAATATCATACAAAAAAAATAGAATTACAAATGAAATAAAGATAACAATATAATCAAATATATGGGTAAAAAAAAGATGGAAATCAGCGGTACACATGCCAAGCAGTAAAGACAGGAAACAAAAAAAGATAAAAAAAAAAAAATGGGATGGAGAATTATCTCTATGAAAAGGGGAGTGATATACCATCGAATGATAGCCGTCGGACGCCCAACCCAAGCGGATAAATAAAAAATGCAACTGGATCTGTCCAAGTCACTCTACTTTCTATACTGCATTTCTGAACACTTTATAACATTCTTCTTTATCTTTCCCAATCCTCTTCTTGCATCCTCCATTCTATAAAAGCCTGGTTTGTTCACATATTCCCTCACAGAGTAGTCATAAGTTACTTGATTGAACACCTACGTATAAGACTGAATACGGCACAATGGATAGTTTATTCTTCTCCCTGGAGCTACCCCTCACAAACGAGCGCGCATATATATATATATATATATATATATATATATATATATATATATATATATATATATATATATATATATGTGTGTGTGTGTGTGTGTGTGTGTGTGTGTATACAAATAAATATTATATATATACTATATATATATATATATATATATATATATATATATATACATATATGAATATATATTATATGTGTCTATGTACATAAATAATCGTTTTACACTAGTTCACATGTGGATTTTAAATACTCTCAAAAGTTACGCCACAAACACCCTTATAATGAATTCGCTTTAGGAACAACTTAGACCCAAAAGGAATAAAAATGATATCAATATGTCCCGCCAAAATTCGAAAATATGTCTTTTGAAACTGATACAGAGATAAACAATGGACTTGCCTATTAAGCTATAAATATAGTTTAGTAATAAGTCTACTGTTCATCTCTGTATCGTACCTAAAAGGATAGGTTTAAATCCTGCCCTAGGAAGATAATATTCTATGTAATTCCCTTGGGACGTAAGTCTTTTTCAAATTTAAGCCTACTAGATATTAATGGTTATTTGTGGCTTAATATTTTAGTATGTGTGTACGTATGTAATAATACTATGATGTATGTATGTATAAAGCTTTTATAAAATATTATATATATATATATATATATATATATATATATATATATATATATATATATATCCTTCAATCCACAGTAGATGGTGAGTCAAATCGGGACTTTGAACAAGTACTTTCGTAGTTTATTTCTGTATTCCCAGGTAGAATATATTAAATAAAATACGAAAGTACTTGTTCAAAGTCACAGTTTCACTCACCTCCTAACGCGGATTTAAGGATTCTCAAGCACGTGTTCCTGTGTACTATATATATATATATATATATATATATATATAATATATATATATATATATATATACATATATATATATATGTAATAAACCGCTCGTTCCGTCCTTGAAAATATATTCTAACACTCTTCAAAATAGCCTTGCCTGGAGGGACGAGAGTTAATACAAACAAAATCTTCGGCAGAAGGCCGATATTACTGAAAAAGGAGTAATTTACATAAACTCTGGACTTTAGTTTTAAATTAACTATATTTACGTTAAGTTATGGTTAGGTCCAGGAATTAATGCGGTGGTTGATTGTCGGTCCACTGGAAACACGTGGCCGGGAAATGAACCAGACACGGAGGTCAGAGTTTGCGCAAAATGGGTTATTTCAATGCAAGCCTTATTCCAAAGGGTTCTAAATTTCTCCCACAATTAGGCACGGTGTTTATCTGCAAAGAGATTGCATTCTAGCATCCATACTAAGACGAGGAACACATGGGAAACATTACACACTACTTGCTCTTAGTATAAAATATTACAACTCATTAAAGGGGCATGAAACAACTGGGAGCTCATACAGAAAGGACCATTATGTTGCTTGAATTAACTAGGGGGGATGTTTACTAGCATCACAAGGGAATTAATCACAGAACTGAATCAAAATTGGGGAGTGAGAAGCTGAACAAAGAAGGGGGAAGTGAGTGGGAAGCTGAACAAAGAAGGGGGAAAGTCGCCTTGGAAGAATGGCAATGAAATACAGACAAGAGACAAAAAGGGGAGCAAAAAGAGGTGTAGTGGAATCTGCAGGGCTTGAGAAAGTTCTGAGAGTGTCTGAGCTCCTGGGAACGTCTGAGCTTTCTGAGGCATAGCTGCTGCGGATACGTTCTTTTAAAATCTCGATCAGGATAGGCCTCTCCCTCATTCAGGGCCCCTATGGAGAGTAAATCTAGGCAGCCAATGAGAGCTAAGAGGGGGTTTAGAGAGAATGGAGGCTTCCAGTTCACAGGAGCAACTTGAGCATATAGAATGAATGAACTTGTTTATAAATAGGAATTACTTCTGGTATAAAATCCAGAACAATTTGTGTATATATATATATATTATATATAATATATATATATTATATATACATATATATGTGTATATATATATATATATATAATATATATATATATATATATATATATATATACATACACACACACACACGCACACACACATATATATATCTATATATATATATATATATATATATATATTATATATATATACCCATATAGATAGATAGATAGATAGATATACATAATATATATGTGTATACACACACTCGTACATGCGTGTGTGTGTGTGTGTATTGTGTGTTTCATAAACGAGAGTAAGTCAGAAATTACGAACACTCTCCGTACTTTTTATTATAACAAGGGTAGAGAATTGAAAACCACACGATTTTTCCGCATATTTTGTTTGGTCTTTCAACCACGTACGCTCTGCTGCTAAATGAATCATGACAGAATTTCGAATCCCAGTTCTAGAAGAGTTTGAACGGTGAGGACAGCAGTATGCGAGCGCACACTGTCAGCAATAACATTAGACCTTGACGTTTGTTACGAACTGCAGGCTTCGGCATGTCAGGCAACATCTCACTGTAACGTACACTACCATTGCTGGTTTAGTCCTCCTCCAAATAATGTTCGAGCACTTGCCCCGTGAGTAAAAAATAAATGAATAAATAAATCACTCTGATTACCATCGTTTTAACCCTCTCAAGGGCGCCTAAAGAAATAATCAATTTCTATAAAGTACTAAAATAATATTCTAGCATTCTTTGCCATAAGCCAGACGCACCAACAAATCTATCACTGTAAAACAAAAACAAAAAATAAATAATAAAAACATCGCTCCTAAACGAAGACCCAGGCAGAGCGTGTTTAGTCTCCTGCCATTTCTGAGCCTGTAGGATCGTAGTGCGCATTCCACCTTTCATTCATTCATATCACTTAAGACTGTAGTAATTGTAACCAAGATTAAATGACACGAACGACTGTAGCTTATTCTCTGTTGTGCCGGTCTGTAGGTTTATCGTTTCTAGAAAGCGTTAAGGTAAGTGCGTGTGACATTATTAGTGTTCCATTACAATGCGTATCAATTTTATATATCGCACACTAAATGGGCATTATCCTATTTATTCGCGCGTTACATTAAGGGGGAACAATAAGCTACTTCACAGTAAGCATGAGTAAACATATTATTGAGCAACAATAAGCGACTTCCGTGCGTGACGGCAATTTATAAAGCTAAATGAATATCTGTCCATCCATAACTCTTCAAAATTATAAGAAAGGCAACTTACTTATTGCAAACAAAAAGGGTTACAAGGCCACTAGCCTTTTTTGTTTTACAGTCCCTTTCATGGGCAAGACGTAATGGATCACAATATTGCTCGAGAAGCCAAATAATTAAGCGAAGTATATCTGCTATGAGGCTATCTTTTACAAACTACTTTCATTATTTAATTAATTATCTAGAACTCATACTAGGGGACAATTATCCTCCGGTATGCCAACAACCCACAACATGATACTGTGCTCTCCTCTGATTGAGCACTCCTGGCATTACTTAAGGGGCAAACAACGAGGAAAAAAATTAAAAAAAAAATAGTCATAAATATGCAGCTGGAGACAGACAAACAGACGGTTGGAAATATTGTGCAAACAACAAGAAAGTCAAAGAGCAAGACGAAGGAGCCCATCCCTCTCTTCCCGAATTTGCTAAAAAAAAATAAATAAATAAATACAACGAATAAACTAAAAAAAAAAAGTAATAAATAAAACAAAATGGAAGGAACAGCTGCCTCTGAATGACTATGATGAGTGCTTCCTGGCATTAACTAAGCTTAAGAACCAAGTACCCAGTGTATTAATAAACACCAACAAACATACAAATACAAACATACATACTATATATATATATATATATATATATATATATATATATATATATAATGTATATATATTGATTGTTGTATATATATATATAAACATATTTATTTATATATATATATATATATATATATTATATTATATATATATATATATATATATATATATACATCACACACATATACTATACATAATATATAAATACATATATATATACATATATATATATATGCATAGAGAGAGAGAGAGAGAGAGAGAGAGAGAGAGAGAGAGAGAGAGAGAGGAGCCTTTTGGTGAGTCGTGATGTAACCACACATTTCTTTGCTAACGTCATAGCCAATTCGGTTACAATTGTCCCTTACGTACGATAAAAAAAAAAAATACCTAATTGCACAAACATTTCTGTGAGCTAAAAATTACATGCAAATCTGAAGAAATTATTTCTTTGCCACGGTAAACTTAGATTAATATCATAAAGACCTTTTAAGCAGTAAACGACCGAAATTCTATATAACAATTAAAGTATTGTGCTCGGTGTGGCCATAAGCTATCGACCTTGAAGCCCCATCTATCCCGGGAGCCCGAGGCGGGCGTGGCAGCTCAAAACAGACTTAGCAATGCGATTGAAGTGTATTAATGGACTTCTCATGATAAGTGACGACAAATCAGTCTCCATTGAAAAAAAATTCGCCGAGAATTCATTGCCGCACTCGAGGTTTCTGTGCAGCGTATAATGCTGTATAAACTTTCCGCCACGCACCCATGAAACTTTTAGGCACAGCCCGGTGGTAGCTTGTGTTGTTGGCACCCATAGCAGCGCCAGACGCACGATTATGGCTAACTTTAACCTTGAATAAAATTAAAACTGCTGTGGGTAGAGGGCTGTATTTTAGTTTGATTGATGATTGGAGGGTGGATGATCAACATATCAATTTGCAGCCCTCTAGCCTCAGTAGTTTTCTAGATATGAGGGCAGGCAGAAAAACACCGGACGGACAGACAAATATCCATTTCAACAGTTTCCTTTTAAAATACTCTAAAAGAGACTGACTTGATCCATACAAAAATGGAAGCAGAAAAGGCCGATATTTGTAAAGCATTTCCACGTCTTTTCTTTTCTCGGTTTGTTCGTAAGCAAAAAATTTACTGGGATCGTGAAATTTACACAACCTGACATCTGTGTACAAGAATAGTGAAAATATTAACTTCAAAACAGATAAATTAATAAAAAAAAAATAGTAATGGATAAAAGAGAGCATTAACCCAAACATATAAAAAAGAATAACACTGAACCAATACGATAATTGCAACATAACTGGAGTCCGATGGATACTCAGTTGAACTACTGAGTCTCACGTGCGAAGAAGCAACACTTCTGGCTCAAACCTAAAAGTTGTAGTATACAATAACCTTACAAGAAAACGCAACGAAAATCAACTGAAGGCGCCCAAAGCACAACTCGTCCCAGTACTCATGGATACGGCGAGGCTGAAAGACGCTTCAGTTATTCAATTTCTTTTAAAAAAGAAGAATGCTGTAATCACCCACATGTCAACCCCCCCCTCCCCCCCCGAACCCCCCCCCCCCCAAAAAAAAAAAAAAATCCCAAGAAAAAAAGGGAAGTCAGTAAGGCGCATCAGAGGTTACTTATTTAAGGAAAAGCAGAAGCTAAACAAATTAGCGAGAAGCATGTGGCAAATGCAAAGAAGCCGGATAAACATGGCTGAAACAAATACTGAGGCGCCAGATACTCTTTAACCGTGTTAAGCTAGCAGGGTCTATACCCAGAATGGCACATTGCGGGCATTCCCAACAGCATACCTCCTATTCCAAGAATGCGTTATACGGATTCACAGTAGGCGACGTCACATGCTTCTATAAAGGTTGATGAATAATAAATATATATATATATATATATATATATATATATATATATATATATATATATATATATATTCAAATTTAAGCAAACAAGGTTGAATGCAAAATCTTTTTAGGTTCATTGGTAGATCACACGCACGTCACTAAGGGACAGTTCGTTGATGACATTACAAGAAAGTTCTACCTCTTCAGCGGTACTTGTGCAATATGAGAATCTAAAAAATGTGGCACATCTCAAAAGAGCGTCAAAGTAAATGATGAATAGCTTATAAGGACATAACTTGCATGAAGAACACACCCAAAAAATAAAATAATTATACTCAACAAAAGACGCCAAAGATGCCTTGCATTTAGCAAACATAAAAGAAAAATATATATTTTGATTGTATATCATGGCACTGAAGCTGAAGCATATTAAGTGCAATAAAGGGAACACTCAATGTTGCATGGCATGACGCCATGATGGTCTGGCGCGAAAAAACAAAAACTACAATATTTGCGAAATAGAAAATTGAACTCGGCGCCACCAACAGCAGCACACAGACTACAGCTGCAAAATCAACATCATAAGTGTCGTAAATCCGAGAAAAATATGAACAGGATAACATTCATTACAAACCATTCTTATTAAAAATGGTGTATTTTCCGCACATTTCTTGTCAAGGAAATATGGCTACTTTGTATCCTGCTTTCACATTGACGTAGTTAGATAATACTGGATGACGACTCAAATAAAGTTCTCTACAATAGATTAGACCATGATAAGGTCTTCATTCATTCCTACAGTAAAACTACAGAAATATGGCTTGAAATTCAAATAAATACAAAAAATACATGAAAGGTTTTAAGGATTGTCTGGGTTAAAGTCTACAGCTCTTTAAAATAGAAAAAATAAATATGCCGATGACAGCTATGTATGTAAATAAGAAAAAAGGAAGCCTTGATATACTCCAATTTACATAAATAACTCAATAAATATATAAAAGAGATAAAAACTAGAAAGCCATAATATGCCCAAATAAATGGCCGCCTGGCTGTTCTTCCCTTTTAAAACGATGTAGTCTACCTACCTATGTAAGAAAAGAAATGTAGCGCTTCTTGCGAAGCAAACTCAGCAAATTCTTGAAAAATTTCCCGAAACTCGAAAACACCGCAGATACTTCGCGATCCAGCGGCAAATTGGCGCACGCGGTTACAGTGAGGCCTGCACGGAAATATGCTATCTCAGTTTGGGGAAGCTGTGTGTTGGGTCCTTTGGTTCTTAATTATCTTATTTTCATCTCAGTCGGAAACAGAACGCTTCCACAGATCAGAAATAACTTTCATTCGAAACAGACGTTATTTGTTTGCGTCTAAATAACAAACCCATGTGCATATATAATATATATATATATATATATATAATATAATATATTATATATATATATATATATATATCGGATATATATATATATATATATATTATATATATATATGAAACTTCATCTCATTACTACTCCTACCTCTTGTTTGAAGTGGGAAAAGCAGTGGGCTTCATGAAGAAGCAAGGCTTCTCCAAATAAATCATAACGAAGGAACTCTAATAAACGGGAAGCGAAAACCTCTCTAAAATATAAATACCTTGCTGTAATATAACACCTCGAAGCATCTGCAGAAGACTAACTCTAGTGTGCGAGAAATATTCAGTGAAGAGAAAGCTCAGCCTTTCTTTAAAGTCGGACTATTGAATGAAATATGGTTCATTATTCTTTCCCATTTCCCAAGTGTCTTTCTAAACGACCTATTGGACAGTGACAAAGGATCGCAATGGATGAATTTCCATTTGCACTAATAAGTGCCAATGGCAATAAAAAAAAATAAAAAAAGGAGTCTTATTAGTGACTTGAGATAATAGGATTCGCTAGAGAATAACATGAGTAAAAGAGAAAGTATGAGCACGATGAAAAAGAGGCTGCTACTGACTGTAGAGGAACTAGCGGCGAGGGGTGATACTATGGAGACAATGGAAATAGGGGAAGTCACAGCTGATGCAAAGAAAAACAAGTAAAAAATGCGCCGAAGAGAATCAAGTTCTCTGCACAGCGTATAATGTTGTATGAAACTCTCAGCCGCGCCCCATGAAACTTTCAGCCATAGACTGATGACCTGTGGTGTTATACACACGGACATGGATAATTTTAACTTTAAATAGAATAAAAACTACTGAGGCTCGAGGGCTGCAATTTGTTATGTTTGATGATTGGAGGGTGAATGATCACCATGCCAATTTGCAGCCCTCTATCCTCAGAAGGTTTTAAGATCTGAGGGCGGACAGGAAAAGTGTGGACGGTCAGACAGATAGCCATCTCAATCATTTTCTTTCACAGAAAATAAAAAAAAGGGCACCTTTAAAGATACTGAAAATAATGGTTATCGCTGTAGGCATAATGGAGGGAACAGTTGTGCCTGAGGGCGAAAAAATGCTATAAATACATACAAGAGCTAATGAAGGGTTTTACTACAAAGTCACCGTACACAGTAAGTGCTTAGAGTAATAATGACAATAATGGGTGCCACGCACTTGCCAAGTATGGACTTGGACGCTATACTCTCTGTACATAGTACTGCAACAGATGTCAGTCAATAAGAGCGTTTTGCACCTTCCAGTGGAGGCAGATATTGCCCCGATTTCTTCTAACGAGCAGAAAAATAGAAACTATTAAAC
>NC_087208.1:5286210-5288710 GCF_015104395.2 Macrobrachium nipponense | reverse complement strand
TAAGTGAAAAAGGGGTAGAGAAAATATCCATCCGTGGGATGGGGGATGAGGAGAAAATTTGTTTCTATTAGGGTCATCAAATTTGCTCGTACCGAGATTCTTCAGGGCGTGAGCCGTGAGACAAGCAACTCAGTCTAGTTCATGAGTGACGGTTGCTAGGTGCGTTTTCACCGATCGCGTTTGTATTGTGCCGACGAGATTTACGCGTTTTACGAGAATTTCGAGTTCCTTTTGTTCCCATTATGGAGTGGTGAGTATTAAAAAACTATTGTTTATCAAAGGGAGAGGGTTTTTGTTTAAATATTTCAGGGTTATGGGATTGGTTCAAGAGGTCAAAACGTTTTTTCTTTGCCCATTGTAGCAGTGTCGTGTTTTCTTTATTCACGCCTGTTTGTAATAGACGTATGCATTCGTCTTTGTTTAAAACATAGGAGTGTATTTTTCTATGCATGTGAACTGTGCTTAGATAAGCGGCCACAATTTTACGGGCTCAGCACATTTCTGCAGAGAAGCGCGTTGCATTGCGAGGGTACTAGCATCCCTCGGGGGGATAGTTGTATGGAGGGTACCACTGGCCTCCCTCGAGAGATAGTGCAGGGATGGGTACTAGTGTATACCTTGGGAAGGGGTCCTCAGACACTGTTCAAGGGGAGATGGGGGTACCACTGGTGTATACCTCGGGCTGTTCTGCCATTTGACTGAGGGGTTGTTCTCACGGGGGGAGAAATTTTTTTTTCTCAGTGTGGGTGAACTCCCCCTTTTCCTTTTTTTTTTCTTTGTGTTGGGGTATGGGTTTGCCCTTGACATTGGATGCTAAGATATCAGCTGATTGATAAGTTGATGAAGTGAAACGCCCGTAGAGTCTTTTTTTTAGAAAAGAGATTTTTTTTTTCTCCCTTGGATGAAGAGAAAAGGAAATAAAAAGAGATTTTTCTTTTCCGTGAATGAGGGGAAAAGTAGTTAACATGCACGGGATGTGTTATATGTTTCTTTGTGCCTTGAAAGACACAAATATAAGGGGGATACACAGATTATTTTTTTTATTGTGTTGGAGAAATTACTTTGAAATGCTGATGATTGGTGTTGTATCTGTGTTGTGTGGCAATGGTGTTATGTCATGGTGTATGCTGGAGAAATTGTATGTCATAGGAATTCAGCAATACTGTTGTATGCTATTTGAATTTCACCTTACTTGAGATCTTTGCAAGAGAATTATTGCTATGGAGAGTTATTATTATTATTAGTAATTATTATACTTGATAATGTGTCACGGGGAGGTTGCTTAAGTATAATTATCATTACGGGAGAATTATTTTACGAGAGATTTGAGATATTTCATGGGAGATTAGTTGATAATTATTACAGATAATTATTCAAGGAGAATTATTACAATGAGTTAATGGGAGAGATCTTGTCTTAATTATTTGTTGAGTTTTTGTAACTTTGGAGAATATTTCAGTGATTCACGGGGATGAGTTTTGCTGAATCTTGATGAATCTGATTGAATCTTGGTGAATTGCGTTGAATCTTGCTGAACTTTTGCTGAATTCCTTGGAGGATGGACAAGCATTAACATTGGTGATATTTTTTTGTACTGATACTGATGATTTTGATGATAGCAATTTTTTTGGTGATTTTGTGATGATGATATTTCTGATACTGATTTTTTTTTATACTAATACGTGGGTATTGTAATGCTATCAAGGGAGGTGAAATCTTTTTTTTGAATTTGGGAGGAACTACCAACACATTATTTTTTTTTTCCTTTTTTTTATGAGTTCAGCAGATAATTGCTTGACATTTAGTGAGTTACGGGAGATAGTTAACAGTGCCGTTGATTTTTCTTTTCTCCTTTTTTGGAAGTTAGCCATCGCTGACACAAGTTTTCTTTACCATGGGCGAATTTGAATTTATTTTTTCTCTCCAGTTAGTGTGAATATTATCTCATTTCATGACTTAGAGTCAGTGTTCGGGAACGTGTTGGTGTTTTAGCTATTTGATGCTATAGAGAAATATATGGGGAAGAATTTTTCTTGCAACGTTTTGAAATGCATACGTAATGGCACTACATTTTTTCTCTGGATATTTGTGTTCCAGAAATTGTGAGATTTCTTGCACAATACCTTTGTCGTATTTGTGACAACTTTGTGGGAGATATAGGAAACTTGGTTAAGTTTTTCTAGTGGCCTATGTCGTAGTGCATGTGGAGAAGTCTTGGCTAAGACACTGTGAACTTGGAGTTCTGTTATAATGAGTTGTGGCACATTGGTGATTTTTTCTAGAATTTTCTAGACAGTTTTATTTGCCGAGTTTTTGCTTTTTTTTAGCAATTATGCTAAATGGAGAGAGTTTTTATAGTTTTTGACTATAACATTAATTTATTCTCTGGAGAATTGGAGTTATAATTGAGATATATTTGGAGTTATAATTGGAGGTATATATTATTTTGGAGTTATATTGAGATATAATATATGGGAGACATATTTTTTGGCCATTTTTG
>NC_087208.1:5271210-5276210 GCF_015104395.2 Macrobrachium nipponense | reverse complement strand
ATAATAATAATAATATAATAATAATAATAATAATAATAATAATAATAATAATATAAGAAGAGAATAATAATAATAATAATATAATAATAATATAGTAATAATAATAATAATAATAAAAAAAATAATATGCCATATTTGTAACACGTCAAGTTACAATTTACTTATATTCTTTAAGAAAAAATATTGTCCACTCGTAAAGCACATGGGCTTAAGAAATAAAAGCTTAAGTCACTGACACATTTAACCTCCAACTACTGAAGCAAAGGGCAAACTCCAGATGTGTAAAGTCCCGTAAGTTTTTTGCGTGACTGAACAAAACATACAGATATATATATATATATATATATATATATATATATATATATATATATATATATATATATATATATACGTGTGTGTGTGTGTGTGTATTAACATTCGCCGTTTTCCTTTAGAGATAACCCCTGCAGAATGTGTCATCTTTCTGGACTTCAGAATTTCTTTTAACATAGTACCCTTTCCTGCTCTGGCTCCTACTCACCTCAGTCAAATAATCACCAGGTGCATAACTCACTATTTAGGTCAAGAAGAGCTCCTGCCACACGTGGGAGAGATTCTTGGACGCTTCCTTGTTAAGTACTGATTGACTTGGACAATGGTTCTCTTGCCAATGGCAGACTAGTTTTCGTTTACAGTTGAATGGACTATAGTAGATTCACATCAACCTTGCATTTGATGTCTAGGCCAGTTCCTTACGACGCTCCTGATTGGCTGTTGATAAGCCAATCACACGGCTGGAAACTCTCAGTCTCTCTCGAGAGTTCACATGGGTAGGATCTATGTTCCACTTCTTCTGAGGGATACGTCTATCAAAAATATCCCTCGCGAGAGGTGGAACATAGACCCTACCTATGTGAACTCTCGAGAGACTGAGAGTTTCCTTCTCCGTGATTGGCTTATCAACAGCCAATCGTAAAGGACTGGCCTAGACACAAATGCACGGCTGATGTGAATCTACTACAGTAGGCTGTAGACAGAAAGCAAACCCCTCGGATTCAGCAAACGTGAACCGAGAGCTTCACCACTCACCTAGAAGCCACATAAACGGGAATCCACCGTACCTCATTTTACGACGCCTATATACCAAACCAGACTGAAGCCGAAGTAATAATCTGAAAGTTACAAATTTCAAACTTATATTCCAATTATGAATTTATTAACATGAACGACACAGACGAATTTATCCACGAACTTCATCAAACTTCATCATCACATATAATACCGTAACTGTGACGCATTTTCAAAGTCAATGGGACGGATTTTCCATGAACCATTCTGAAGAAGCAATCTCTTCGGTATTAAGAAAAAAACCAATATGGCTACCAAGATGCTGACGTCATTCCACATGCATAACATCCAATAGTATTCCATTAATTATATTACCATTTATGCGCAATATAGTTACAGTTCATGTGGCCATGTCACGTCATATGTGCAAGTGAGTCGAATTTCCTGCAAGATCTATTCTGCTTCACTTACGGTAGCCCTCTAATCAAATGTGAATTGAATCAACTAAAACTCGCTTAGTTACATAACTTTTACAGATTTTGAGTCACGTGACCATGTAATTATATAATATTTACTGTATCTTACGAATTTCCATCGACCGTCCTAAAGACTTTTTAGGTTTTCTGCAAAATTCAATATGGCCTCCTTGTCACGTGACCTACGTCATGAAAACTTCCGAAGTAAAAATTTCGGGTATATATACAGGTGTTATAGACTGAAAATTCATTAAATTTCATCCATGTATTTTTTCTTCCAAAGAACCTATGCAAGAAAACAAATTCTCTCATTAAAAAAATTATTATTATTATTATTATTATTATTATTATTATTATTATTATGTAAAGAGGAGAAAAAGACGCCATGCTATATAATACGACCCATCACTGAACGCGGCCCGCAAGAAGAATACGATGATGATAAAAGCCAGCTCCTCCAAACGCAACCAAGTCCTAACAATAAGATAACTCGATCAATTGCTAATGAGAGAGACAAACTTCCGTCAAGCTCTTGCGAGAAACGGCGGAAGGGGACAATTTTTCTTAATTCCAAAGGGGAACCTTCGCGCTCGGGAAGATCGATCATCCTATGACGGGGAAGAAACTGTTTTGAGCTGGTGGGAGTGTTTGTTGTTGTTACAAGAGTTTTGTTACTTGGCTTGTTGGTATATAGTTAGTAATTATCTGGTTATTAGTTGTCGGTTTTTAATTTTATCTCTTTATTTTCCTTCTTAAGTTTTCTCTTTGTTGCATCGTGTGTTCATATATACATACATTACTACATACATGACATATATATATATAATATACATATATATATATATACATATATATATATATATACATATATATAAATGTATGTGTGTGTGTGTGTGCGTATGTAATTTACGTGTAAATATATTATATATATATATATATATATATATATATATATCATATATATAATAGTGTGGTGTGGTGTGTGTGTGTGGTGTGTGTGTACTGTGTATATATATATATATAATATATATATATATCATACATATATAAAATACATATATATACTATATATATATATATATATATACATATATATAATATATATATATATATATATATATATATATACATATATATATATAAACTCCATCGTTTCAAGTCTTGAAATTTAATTGCCCTTTCATATACTCCACAAATCTCCTAACGCACTATTGCTAGCAACAATGTTGTTTTTATTTACATAATGGATTTATAACCTCAACGCACAACCCCATATTGGAGCTCATGGGTTTTTAACAATGCCTTTTCAAGTAGGTTAACATATAATAATAATAATGTCATTGGAAAAATAAGTTCAAAAAGTTACATATCACGGAGATTGCTGACAATGCAGAACAGACTAAATGTGACTGCAAGTGAACGTGAACGGTGATTTGCACGAACCTGGCAAGAGGAGATGCCTTGGGCCTTCCGGTGGTCGAGAGAGAGAGAGAGAGAGAGAGAGAGAGAGAGAGAGAGACGAGAGAGGAATCGAGAGAGAGAGAGAGAGAGAGGAGAGCGCCAACTCACTACGTTATGTTACTGACATGATCTTCAAAGGATGCCTGTTGGATTCCAAATGATGGTGTTCAGTACCCTTCAAAGGGTTCAATTTTAAGCCTTAGTAAGAGTAGAGGTCATTTCACTTATACTGACTGACATCTTCGCTGATTGTAACAACCAAACACTCGCCGACAAATGAGGTTTTTTTTATTCTCTGAGATGTAATAACGTAGACTCGTAGAGCATGAAAATGAAATCATTCATTCAGGCACAATTCGAATTGAAAGTTTTGCCGTGATGGAATCGTGAATTATTTAGTTCACAAGTTTATAAAATTAAAGAACTCAGCACATAACACCATATATATATATATATATATATATATATATATATATATATATATATATATATATATATGTATATATATATATATACATACATACATACATACATACATATATATATGTATGTATATACTATATGTGTGAATGTATTGGTAACTGAATACTGAAACGTTGCCGTGACACAATCCTGAAAAAGACAACCAAATTGAATATCAAATTCATTCATTAAGCTGCGCAAATATATAACGTGGGAAAATGAAAGAGTACTGAACTAAATTCCAAATTAACACAAGAAAGACATACAAGCAAAAAAACAATACACATTGAAATATACAAGTATGTACACAGCCATACACTCACAGGTGCCACAGAAAGATAATTAAAAAAGAAAAAAAAAGCAAACTCTGTCAAGGAGCCTTTTCGTGGAACTGACCCAAAGCCTCCCAACAGAAGTATGACTGGCAGTCCCGGTATTTATTTACCATGTACAAAAGTAACTCAGAGGAACAAAATTCTTTGATGTTATCCCACAAGCTCTCTTGAATTTGCCCAGACTCTTGATCAAGTGCTTTTCCTCACAAATTCGCTTGCGAATGTCCACGTGCATGCATTGCGTGCGCCAGTGAATCCCCGCTCTTGATAAACTAATATCAGTGCTATTTCGGTAAGCATGCATTTTGCTTTGAAGGCAAAAACCGTTTCCTTCATTAACAAAAGAGATAAAAATCAGCGCACGTCAAGTGAGAGGTACCCATCCTTTGATGCTGCCGACTTAGGATTTTATAAATAAATAAGTGAGAAGACTGATACCATGCTACCTGTACTCGAACATAAAAAAAAAAAAAAAAAAAAAAAAAAAAAAAAAAAAAAAAAAAGTCGTCTTTGCTTCCCGTTTGACCAGTTTTCTTCATCCAGTGATGTTTGCTTCTCATTCAAAACAACTCAGTAAATTGCATGATACAGTATATACATAAAATAATACCCAATACATAATGTACATTCGTATGTATATTTTTTAAACATTTTACTGTCTCTCTGACAGGGATGGCTCAAGAGGAAATAACAAGGCAGTGGGTTACTGCCACATTCATACTTTCAATGTTGACCCTGTACAGAAAACTTCAACACCACTGCATTAATCAGTCCATATACATACAAAGGAGGCTCGTCATCAGTACTTGAAGACTCTTATATTCTTATACACATCTACTAAGGCATTCACCTCAATATTGACTATATATATATATATATATATATATATATATATATATATATATATATATATATATAGTATTTTTATATATGTGTGTATGTATGTATGTGTAAGTACGTGTATATAGATGTGTATATATTATATATATATATATATATATATATATATATATATATATATATATATATATATTATTCGAGCTATAAATGTCCGTTAATATCTAATTCGCTCTACCTCGGAATTAATATATTTTCATATATGTAAACCCCTCCGGTTTACATATATGAAAATATATTAAATCCGGGGTAGAGCGAATTAGATATTAAAGGACATTTGTAGCTCGAATAATTTATATGAATCACGGTGATGTGATAATTA
>NC_087208.1:5243710-5268710 GCF_015104395.2 Macrobrachium nipponense | reverse complement strand
TGTATATATAAATATACATATATATATATATATATATATATATATATATATATATATATATACATATATATCAACTGAAATACCCCTCGGTTAACATATATGAAAATATATTAATTCCGAGGTAGAGCGAATTAGATGTTAAAGGACATTTGTAGCTTAATGCTTGTATATGAATCACGATGAAGAGATAAAATTATACGAATTACGTCGAGATCTTTGATAACTTACGTAAAACTTTATCAATGTTCATCATTAACGCTGCAATTTCCATTAATCCTTGCACAAGCAACTGTCCTCAGGGTCATGAATCTTCTGTGAAATCTTGAAACGATCTTTATCAATAATTTATCTTTGAGAAAAAGCTGCCATAAAGTAGGCAGAAAGCCTGATATTTCAATGATGTACAGCATACTGACGGGAAAACCAAGTACTATTTGAGAGCGGTGGAAGCTTGAAATACTGGCATAAAATTAGGCTACGGTATTAACAAATACGTAATAGGGAAGAAAACGAGTGGTTTGAACTTCGTGCTCAGTAACTTAATCTGGAGTGCTAATATTGACGAAATACTAACAGAACGATCAATAGGCCAAGGTCTGTCTGGTCTTGCCGCCAGAAAGACATTCAAGGCAGAACGAAAACAATCTCAAGACCTTCGAAAAACGTCTGTATCATTCTCAAAGGTCCAGACTTGACGCCTACCTAAAGGAAACGTTTAAAACCATTCAATTACGAACAAAATGCGAGCAATGGCAATATCATGAAAATTAAACTGGTAAACGTTGCAGGAAAAAAATAAATACCTCGAGAGAGAGAGACAAACGACAGCCAACAAACCACATTTTGTTAGAGGTCACGAGTTTTTTTTTTTTTTTTTTTTTTTTTTTTCCTAAGTGATCGTTACTTCTAATTGTTGTTTTTCTGTTACCTTTTTACCACCACCAACGAAGTTGGACGAAGGTTAGTATCCAGTTGTGCTTATTTACTTCTTTGTCGGTCTGTCCACAAAATATCGTTACAAACTTTTGATAAATTCAAATACTTTCGAAGGCTGGCTACGTAAAACAGAGTTGACAAAATTTAAGATAGTTCCGGATCATAGACAAAATTGTCTTTCAACCCCCCATCACCCAACCCCCGTTGGCGGGGGTACGCACTGTCTGAGTACTACTGGGCATCATAGAGGAGTACCAATTTTGCATAAAATACCCGAGTCAACAGCACAACTCAGTAATTGCAGCATAAAACTTCTGAATACTGTTACATCATAATTTCATGTTACTTACGAAAACCACTCGAAATGAAGACACTGTCATTCACAAGATCTGGTACAACCGCGTTTAGCGCGTGAATGCGCATGCTTGGGCAAACATTCGGGCAAGAAACATACAAACCAAAGAGCGAATGCTAATAACAGCCAGCAACTCGTGCCCTCTGCATCCCCTGACAAATAAAAATGAGGAAAGGATGAATTTCGCAATCAGAACAAACAAGACCGAACGAAAAAAATTCCCGGCTCAGAAAAACCGCGACGAAAAGACAAGAGCGCCTCCGCTGTGATAGTGAATACAGACCTGGAGAGAGAAGAAATCGCGTTTTAAGAAAGTTGAAGAAGAAGAAGAAGACGTCATTAAACCGCCAGGCCCTTGGCAGAAGGCACGCCGGCTGAAAGAGCCCTGGTTGGCACGACCGGAATTCCTCGACTTCGGAGGGAGGACGCGCGCCTTGTCTCACGGCAACCGACCAGAAACGTTTAATTTGCTTTTGTCCCCCACTCGCCTCTTCCTCTTAGTTGCTCCTCCGTGCGGTTTCCTCCTCCTCCTCCTCCTCCTCCTGCGTCTGATCGTCCATCATCTCAGCCGCCTCTCTTCCCGCCTTTCGCGCGGGATTTTTCCTTCCCTGCTTTGCGTCACTTTTTCCCTTCTTTTTTTAAGGTCACCTGTTTCCTGCCTTTTAGAAGTCGGGCCGGTTATTACTTATGTCCCCTCTTTTTCTTTCTTTTGGACCGATTCTGGACCATGTTTTTCGTAGTTGGGAAAAAGCATAATCGTCAAAAGTAAAATCGAGACTAAATATATCGCCATTACAAGCATTGTTGTTAATCCTTTGCGGACCAGATCGAGTCTAGTTACACAGGTAAAGGTTCACGTTCATTATCATGGGTGAAAAATGAGGAATAAAATGTGCTTCGCTAAAAATCACAGTAGAAGTAATGGGTCTTTACGTGTAGATCAGTGTCATTTTAATCCTTTACGTCGAGAAAGGAAAACACGACATCCCATACATTACTTAGCTGTAAAGGACAGAGAAATTCCCTACGAGGCCTCGTGACAAAAGCCTAAGTAGAATGAAGCACAACCTGAAATTTCATTTCGTTAAAACTTTACGATTTTGTTCAAATTCAAGAGACTAGCCTCTGATCTACATTCCGTAAACTTCATAACCTCTTTTACTCATACGTTCTTTCGGCTTGGAACAACGAGTTGTCTTACTGCACTTGTTCCGTGTAATCATCACTCCTGCAACAAGTGATAACAGAAATAGGGATAGAGAAGCATCTTTTGAGACCAACTGTATCACTTCAAAGTGTCATTTCCATGTCTGAATGACCACGTGTTTAGATTATGTGTACTATATATGAGCGACTTTTCGGTCAATAGTACTTCACGGGCAATTTTGTGAAACATTCATCACACGTAGCCTGACCAATACAGCTCAGGCCAAGATTTTTATAATGTAAAGGCAAAATGATTAAAATCATCAGTGGTCAAATGATTTTTGTTCAAGTGTGGAAGTTTTGCTTTTAGAACTGGTTGAAAGCAATATACTCTTTTTCCTTTAAGGAAACATTCCGAGAATTAACATTTCAGTTTCCGAATCGTAAGGTTACTCAAGAATAGAGGTCTGCCATACATACGCCACATATGGGGACTTCTTGTTAGTATACACTGACGTTGTCATTTCCCTAAGCTGCTCTATGTGTCCCAAGGTCGTTAAGGGGTAGTCCTTGTTGGCCGCAGCACTATAAACGCACGGTTATGTTACGACGAAAAATCCCACGCTACAGTTGCTTAGTTCAAGTTACTGAAACGGCCTTGTAATCTCCTTGTTTACTGTTGCCTTTAACGACGCGCTAACTGGGTGTTATGATAGTCTCCGCTTCAACGGTTCAAGTTAAGTATATGGCCTCAAAATCGGTCCGGGGAAGACCTCTTTAGGTGATCAAAGGGTTAAATGCGTTTACATGAAAATCATAGTATTTACAATACTGAATCTCACCTTCATAAACTTCTGAGATTCAATAAAATACTAACGTTAATAGCTTCGAAACTCAAAGTTGCTAGCCTACATGAAAAAGGCGTAAAAACTAGTGAAAATAGACTACCATATATAATGTGTGTGTGTATATATATATATATATATATATATATATATATATATATATATATATATATATATATATACATATACATAATATATATATATATAATATATATATATATATATATAATATATATATATATATATATTATATGTAGTGTTTATGTGTGTATAAATATTATGAATTTTCCTGGGTCTAAGTTCAGACACGCTGGAATTTAATGCTAATAATTCCCATTCACCATATTCATGGCGTTTTCACGTCACTGCATTTCTTAAACTACGTTGCTAGATGTTAGTTATGTAGGGTTTTGCAGAATTGTGACTGGTAATCGGTTCGTCTAGTCTCACTTCCGATGATACCTTGAATACTAGATAAATAATGGCTTTTGCCTAATTTGACGGACAAAAATAAAATATGAATGAAATTACTTGATTACGAAGTTCACGTCTCAGAGAAATACGTCAGAGTGATCCCTCCACTATCATTGGTCATACGAAAACTCGAAAAATGCTTCATCACAGATGTCATAAGTGTTGTGTATTGTATTTCCCCTTTTTAAATGAAAATTATGCTTTCTTAGTAATAGCCGCATCGGTTGTTGTACATACGCTCGGAGACCATAATAAAATAGTCTGGGAACGAGCAGAGATTTGTATTACATCTCGCGCACAAGAGATTTGAAAGCATCAGCCTTGGAACAGTCAAGAGAAACTCCGAAAGTGACGAGTCTTCAGTTTTGGAAGTCAAAAGTTAGGTATATCTTAGTTTTACTAGACCACTGAGCTGATTAACAGCTCTCCTAGGGCTGGCCCGAAGGAGTAGATATTTTTACGTGGCTAGGAACCACTTGGTTTTCTAGCAACGGGACCTACAGCTTATAGGCGGGATACGAACCACATTATATCGAGAATTGAATTTCTACAACCAGATATAAATTCCTGTGGTTCCGCGTTGGCCGAGCCGAGAATCGAACTTCGGACCACCGGATTGGTAGCTTAGTGCGAAATCCACTCGTCCAAAGAGGAATTAAGTTTTGGAAGTGTTGCGTTAGACAGGGGTGGCTAGTCAAAGTACCCCTTAAAATCAGTTTAAATTACATTTGACTTACATCAATCAAACTAATGAAAAGTTCATTTAGCGATAATTATGGCAGATATGTATTTCTTAAGTTGCAACTCTTATGCAGAGGGGATTTACGACTGCCCTGAAGGAGGGACCAAGTCACATTTACATAGCATTATGCATGCGTCGATGAAACCTTTTGCAAATATCCTCTAGACCCTTCTGATGCAGAAATTGCCAGTCTTAAGTGTCCACGCTGCTGCTAAGTACGTTTAAGACGGGCTAGAAGAGGTACTGCTCATGATGGCATCAATTTATTACCTGCTTATCGAATCTGTACAATTCTGTTTCAAAACTGCTGCAGCGGATCTGAGAACAATTTTCCATTTCGAAATCATTAAACTATGCATAGAACAGACTTAAAAAGCTAAGCTCCTTATTAATGAAAAGGTTATCACGGATATTGCTTTCCATGTTTGTTTTGAAGCCTCATGTAAAATAAAATCTGATTCTTTTCATATGCTCTAAACATTTTCTTGTCATAACTATGTAATCCTTGTTTTGCTTACTGTGTTGACTCATAATCTTTTTTATTCGTATTTTGTTTTACAGTTATCTTTGGAATTTACCGGTTTCTTTATACATAAGGTTCTTCACTCGTCTTAGAGAAGTATAGCGTAACTCCTTCTCCTCGGGTATTGCTGCGATTTCCTTTTATTCATACTGTAAGTGTATGTGTATGTATATGTGTATGTATATGTATATGTATATGTATATATATATATATATACACATATAATAATGTTTTGTATTATGACTTGTATAGCATAGGCCTACCTCATCATATACACTTTCCATAGTTAATTCTTACGACTTATGTCCTATCTCATTCAACTTGTTCTCACAAATTATATCATCTTGTACATTGTCGAATCAGTTTTTGTATATAACTTGTAAATATTTTTGGTGTTGGTAAATTAATAAATTTGTTCAGATTCATTTATTTTTTCCATTTCTTATGTTGGTGGTCTTTCATAATTGGGCAATGAAAGGTGTTGAAAAGTCCAAATACCCCAGCAATACAGGTCTAGGGTACTGCTATGCCAAATCGTTATAAGGTTATCATGTCTTTCGATTATATCCTTTTTGAGATAAGGACAAGAACTCTTCATTCAGCAGTAATAAATATGTTATGATGCAGGTATATCATATCCTGCACATTGTTAGAACATCCACAAAAGTTAATCATAATTGTTTTTATAAGTTTCGGCTATTGTATATCAGTAACTCGGTTTCGAAATGCATTGAGGCTCTTCATGTTGTTTGTTTGTTTTGTATGGTGGTTTTCCGTTGCATGGAACCAGTGGTTATTCAGCAACGGCTCTTCATGTTGGCTTTTAGTTTTATAAGGTGTTTGATATGATGATATATGTGGTATCTACATTTAATCACAAATGCAGTTTATAATATTATAGTTTTTTTTGTAACAAGTTTTTCTCACTATAAAGTAATCGGCCATCTTTATATATGAAGGTCATTGTTCGTTACACATATCTTAATAGACATGCTCTGAGTATACATAAATTTCTAAGATTTTCTTTTTATCTCAGGGCCAGAATGCAGACATCCACGAGTTTCCCAGAAAAACTTCCGTCACCAGGATCTGTATCCTACATATTGTTGAGAAGTCTGCAGAGAAAAAGCAACGTTCTCATGCATTGCCTTTTGATGTTAATAATTGGAATGTTGTGGAAGATGCAGCTGATAAAAGACGGGCTAAACCCCAGTTTGCCAAATCAGTCTACTATGATTTGGTCACTCAATTACCTCAAAATCCTAGTGAAAATGATAGGTATCAAATGCCCTGCTGAAGGAAATTTATTGCCATTTCATCCGAAGAAGGCACTGTGGGGGAGACATTGCCAAGTGCAAGTGAGAAAAGAGAGTCTCGTGAAAGTTCATCTTCAGAAACTGCCCTGGATAAGACTTCTTCATCTGGAATATTTCCAGCAACTTGTCTCTTCTGTGATTCAAGAAGAAAAACAAAGGCCAGTACTGCCGAATTGATTGTATCATGTAAACGCACGGAAACAGGATGGAGGATTCAAGTAGCTGCAGAACTTCAAGATGAAACTATCATAATACAGGTTTCATTTAACAAGAGGTTTAAAAACAAACTTAGAGAGCAATATCTATGACAACCTTTTCATTAATAAGTAGCTTGGCTTTTCAAATTATTTTATACACTTTAATGATTTCGAATTGAAAAATGGTTCTCAGATACACCGCAGCAGTTTTGAAACAGCACTGTACTCAGAAATATGCCAGATTTGATGAACAGGTAATAAATTGATATCATCATTGGCAGTACCTCTTCCAGCCCATCTTGAATGCACTTAGCAGCAGCGTGGACACTTAAGACTGGCAACATCTGTATCAAAAGGGTCTAGACTAGGATATTTCCACAAAGTTTCATCGAAGTAACACATAGGTAATGCTATTTAAATGTGATTTGGCTTTTCCTTTGGAGAAGTCTTAAACCCTCTTTTCAGGAAAGTCGCTAAATGAACTTTTTTTTATTGGTTTGATTCATGTACGTCAAAATGTAATTGAAACTGATTTTAAGTGTTACTTAGACTAGCCAACAACCCCCAACCACGCTCTCCCCCCGCCCCCACCCACACCCCACAAACACGGTCTAACGCAGCACTTCCAAAACTTAGGATTCTTCATTTCCGAATTTTCTTTTGGCTGTGCATATTCTTAAGCCTTCAAATCTCTTGTAGGCGAGATTAAAAGAGGCTCCCAGATACAAAGTCACAGTTTCCATTCCGCGTTTTGGAGTTGCGGCGTCAGCATACTTACTACGTAACCTTCTCTCTTCCATTCTCTATTTCAATTCTTTTTATCAAGGCATCGAATGACCTTCAAGTGCAAATTGCCTCTACACATACTCAACACAAAATACAAAAGGACGAGTGTAAAGGAAACCATTCATTGTCTATCCCTAACACTTTTTTTGAAGCCGACGAAAGATCTCAAGTTCAAAAAGGCCCTAATTATATTCTGCGAAAATGATCACTCACAAAAGATCAGGAGACCCTCCGCGTTCCATTCAAGAATCCCCTTTTTAAATAAGACCCCATCATAACATCACTTAGGTAGAGAACCCTTAGAAATCCCGTCGTATACACTTTAGATAATGAATTCTCATTCGCCGTCTGTCTTCTTTCGTTTTTTCTTTTCTTTTCTTTTTTTAACTTTCTTGTCTTCCTAGAATGAAATTGGAAAACTGAAAAAATACGTCGTGAAGGCTTTTTTCCGGCGATACTGAAGACGTCAGACAGAGGATTTTTCTTTCTATTTAGAAAAAAATAAAAATAAAAAAGTTAATTTTTGAAGACGAATATTCTATCTTGACAACTCTTTAAAAAACCGGTTATTAAGTTATTCCCATGCCTACTTCTGCGAACAAACCGGTTAATGTATTTACAATCAATTTCCTCACAAAACTTGGACGTGCGTCTGACATTGCTGAGTAATTTGAGACGTTTAACACCAACCTATAGAGCGTTCAGATGCACAGACAGCTCTCTTATTGGCACAAAAGAATGCTGTTGTGGGCACCGACGCTGACCAAGAGAGATTTGCTTTAATTATTCAACACGAGAGATACAACAATCAACACTAAAAGACCACCAAACCACTTGGAGAATGTTTTCCCGAAACCAATGCACTGATGGAAGAAGCAATTTGATGATTGTTACAGTAATTACATGCAGAGGGGGGGTTCTCAAGTTCTGGATAATGGCTTTATTTAAAATAATTTTGAGAAACGAAGTAATAGTCTTAATTACAACACAGAAGATTTGTATCTGGCGGATGTGGAAAGACGGAATTTACCAATCTGCATCCCGGCATTGCTAAAAATATATTAGAAAAAACCTTGATGACAACATATACTGAACAATCTGTTAGAGGATGTGCGTTAACTAAGCATTCGTAAGCACCTTGTAAACACAGGCATGCATAAGTTACCAGAACGTACAACAATCTGACTAATTCTGTCATTTCATCACACTTAACAATATTCATACCTGACAGAAACATCATGGAAGGTAAAACGCGCCATCCCTAAGCTCCAAGCATGGCACCTTTGGTACTAACCCGGTATGCATCCACCTTTGTCTGGGATAAACTCATGCCAAATAAAGTAGACGGCCGCACGAAGATATCGCTTAATATAATTTGTCGACCACACAATATAGAAATGAGTGTACTTAATACTTTTGATCCCCGAGGGGCTAGTACTAAACACGGTATCGCAAGGAGCTTCCGCCATGTTTAGTACTAGCACCTCGGAGTATGTGACGCGTAATATGGTATGGGTTTCCCCTGGACCTTGACGAAAGTGGATACATACCGGGTTAATGCCGGTACCTTTGTTCGACATACTAATAGCGGAGCCATTTATTCGACAGAGAAAGCTAACATTTCACTGGCCATGTAGTAAAAATTTTCTCGTGGCAGCAGGCTTATTTCGAAGAGCCTTGCTAGTGTTGGTTTCGACATCATCAAGGAAAAACTTTCTTGAAAGGACCACATGGCCTACTCAGCAATGTCCGTCTCTGTTGCCGCACAAAAGAACACAAAAGAGATTAATGTCATCGTAAGTACATACGCAAATCTTTACCATACAACGAAGACTCAGTTTTGTTTTGTGACTTCTTCTCAATCACTAAATTCCTAACGAGAACAGGCAAATGATCTTCCTTGCGGTCGTGTATGCTAAAATTTTAATGCTATAATCTCTTTTAGGCTAATTTAATCTTTGTTGCAATTCTCAGAGAACTTATTCTTCAAACGAAAAAATAATATAAATCATTTATTATCGTTATCAAAGGGTACAATAATCAATTGAGCAACCTAAAAGCCATTAATTTGCGAGGCAAATTACAGCAAACTATAGAATGGCCGTAAGTGCAAAGAGTGAAAAGGGAGGAAAGAAAATAAGTAGGGGTTAAGCAAAGAATATACATAAGTCTAAACATATGCGGCACGCCACTTTTAGGCACTAAATTTCTTCATAAATATCTACTCACTCCCAATAATACTTAATTGCTAATCTCCTTATTGTAAAATTAACTGAACCCAAACTCAAGCCTGGATGTTACTTAACTAGAAAATTTTCCAAGATAACTGTGCGACCTCAGACAACAAATGTTTTATGTTAAAACCTCAACGACCGCAGGATTTCCGTTAAAAGTTTAAAAAACACTCGCTAAAAAAACCGTTCTCTCTACATGATTCATGGTTATGATTAATCATACCAGAAATGAGTAACTCCAAGACGACAACGTTTCATGATACAATCTTCACGCGACCAATAAAATAGTTCATTCTTTAATCCCTATAAGGATCAATCTCACCATGTGGAATATAGTAAGGATTAACAACAAAAATAACAATGATGATAAATAATAATAACACTTTATGCTCACATAGAAGATCAAATATGAACAAATTAATAAATAGCTTCAAAAGTTTACTCTAGACATCTAACTTATCACTGACGAAAATATTCCCTTTCTTTTCTGTTGTTTTTCCTTTTTGTGCTCTCACAGATTTCATGAATACAATATGTATACCTTATACTTTAATGTAGGGTCGAGAGTGTACGTAAACAGAAATATCTCCACAACCCTCTTTGTATAAACAAATAGCTGCAGATGTAGTATACAAGAGATACATTACCGACGTGATACATCTTAGATTAAGCAAGAGGATCAGAGTAAATAAATCTGTGGGAATTCCAACGAGGCCCCTCTGTCGCTTCCAGGTGTCAAACGCCCCCCCGAAAAGCCTGTCAATATGAACAGAAATTATCCTTACAAAACCCGAGGGGTGGCGACACTTAGAATGCAATTAAAAATCCTTCGCCTCTCTTCTGGTCCACGCAACGCAATAAATACATGAAAAAAAGTGCCAAGATATTTGTAATAGAGAAAAGAATTTACAATAAATCACGCTCGCTGGGCCGAATGCCACCGTCATGTAATATAACCAACCGCGGGAAAAATTGACTAAGAAAAATAAAAAAAAGGGAAAAAATGAAAGAGAGAAAACATGCCGTACATATCCACAAAGCATAAACGAACACAGAACCGAAAGAGCAGAGGTACACACCACACATACTGTACATTCTTGCAGAATTGTCGAACCACTATTAAACGGCAGATACATCGGTTCTTCCCTACAGAATTTCAGAAAGGAAACGAACAGTTTTAGACAGAAATACCCTGCGTGTTGACTGAAAACTAAATTCTGGGTCTTTGTCGATAAAAAATGCTTTGAACGAACTTCAATAATAATCATAGCAAGTATGAGGAAGTGAGCGAAGGTGTTTAGTAAAGACAATACACAAACACAAAAACACATACACACACTCATTATATATATATATATATATATATATATATATATATATATATATAATGAGTGTGTGTGTATGTGTTTTTGTGTTTGTGTAATGTCTTTACTAACACTCATTATATATATATATATATATATATATATATATATATATATATATATATATATATATATATATATAATGATGTGTGTGTATGTGTTTTTTGTGTTTGTGTAATGTCTTTACTAAACACCTTCGCTCACTTCCTCATACTTGCTATGATTATTATTGAAGTTCGTTCAAAGCATTTTTTATCGACAAAGACCCAGAATTTAGTTTTCAGTCAACACGCAGGGTATTTCTGTCTAAAACTGTTCGTTTCCTTTCTGAAATTCTGTAGGGAAGAACCGATGTATCTGCCGTTTAATATATATATATATATATATATATATATATATATATATATATATATATATATATATATTACATACATAGGCAGTTAAAGTGTTCCGTATTACAAGGCTGTCAAAAAAAAAAGCCACAGATACGCTTTGTGGGCAACATTAATCGTCTTAACAGCTGAAGGGTAGACGATGATGAAGAGGGAGGAGGGATAGGAGTCAGTGGAGGTAAGAGAGGAGAGAGGAGAAGGGACAGTATAGAATAATACGAGGAAATGGAAGGTCAAATGCGATTACTGTTGACAAGTGTTAATGAGCCAGTCGTGCTTTAGTACATTAATTAAGATACGGAAAAAAATTCACATGATGAAAAACCAAAACATTTATTAATTATCATTATTATTCAACATAAGTATACATTCATAAAGAAAAAATGAAAAGAACTGCTTTTTAATCAGTTACGTCATCTCTAAGAAAATGCAAATAAATCTAAGATACGCAACACTTTTGTCAAATAAAAAACAATCACGGATTTATAGCCATCACTAACTGACGCCTTGCGAGAGTCTTCTTCCCAGACTACATGCACTTGAGCTACAAAGGTTTGCCAATGACAATGGGCCTAAATATAGCCAGCCACCGAAGCTGCTGCAACCGAAGAGTCCCGCGAGACTAGTTCTTTCAGTCATGTCTTCTCCTTCAAAATAACTTAGCAAAAAAAAAAAGATATTTCCCACGATAAAGACGCCAAACCAATAAAACGATACAGGGGCAACTGTATCAGAGTACATAAGTTAGAGGTTAATTATTAACTACGAAAAATCACAAGTTTCACATCCACGAAAAACTGGGTGATCTTAACAAAGATACGCAGTCGGAAATGCCATATTCTGCGTGTTTGCTAAAAATTACAACACCCTCAGGGGTATGGTACCACAGGCAACGGGATACAACGATAACCGCAAGCCCATGATACAGGAAAATGATCGACATTATGACTCCTCAACGACCAATAAAGAGGCACCACTAAAAATCATAAGGAGCTTCAATTCGGTCGCTGGAGAGTTTCCAGCTTTTTGCCCTTCGAGAACCTGAGGGGAATTAAAGTACTTTTGGTAACAAATATAATGATGATAGAGAGATTTAAAAATAAAAAATAATAAATAGCATAACTACATAGATATTTTTGTTAATAAAATAACAATAATCATCACCACCACCTCCAACTCCTTATAACGCAAGAGGGTCTCTTGGAACTGGAATATAAGATTTAGGGCAAAGGCCAAGCGCTGGGATCTATTAGGGCATTCAGCTTTGAAATTGAGGATAAACATTGAGCTTTGAAACTAAGAATAAAGAAGGTTTTAAAGGTGAAACAGGAGGAAAACCTCGCAGTTGCACTAAAAACCAATTGTTAACAGAGGGTGGAGGGTAAGAAAGAAGAAAAGCAATATGAACGGAAGTACAATAAAATGGGGTTGCAGCCAGAGGCCGAGGAAACGCTTCAAAGAACCTTAAGTCATGCCTGCAGTGCACCGCGTGAGGTTCACTAAGGACACTAACCTCCTACGGAAGCAAAAGGGCCTCTTCACAATAAGGTGCTTACGCTTCCGCAAATCTTCCGCCTCCCTCCCCACACTTCTCACTCAACTGAATATAGAATTTCGGCCAAAGGCCAAGCACTAGGACCTAGAAGGTCATTCAGCGCTGAAACGGAAATTGACAGTAAAAGGTTTGACAGGTATTACCGGAGGAAAACCTCGCAGTTGAACTAGGAATCATTGCTAAGAGAGGGTAGAAAGTAAGATGGAGGAAAGAGAATATGAAAGGAGGTACAGTAAAAGTAACGAGAGGGATTGCAGCTGCAAAGAACCTAAGTGCGGTGCACTGACGGCACTACCCCCTTACGGGGCCCATAGGTCTCATCTCATTAGGCTTGGGTCTCCCAACTCTTCTGGTGCCCACAGGAGCCCGGCTGATAATATCGTATACTACCTACCAGCAGTTGTGCGCCAACATGCCCCAGCCATCTCTACTTCCCTTCAAAATGATCTCATTTTCATATTTTATGGAATTTACCCTTTTTATTATTTGTAACCCTGCCTCGTCGTCGATTCTAAATATTCTTCTCGGAACTTCATTCTCAAATAAAAAATCTTTTAGATATGATTTCATTGTCATACTATGATTCATATTCGTGTAACAAAACAGTGTGCAATATCAGTCTATTTGATTTACAAATCTTTTTCAGACTGTTCATTTATTATTGCCATTTTTTTATCTATCATTCAATTCCAACTTAAGGGAACCTGTACTTGATGTTGCTGTTCCTAAATATTTGAAAGATTCAACCTCCTTCATCCTTTCTCCACCTGATGTTGATTCGTCCCTTTATGAATACCCTGCCCTCATTACTTTCAGTTTCCTTTCATTTATTCGGAGTCCCATCTCTAGATATATGATGCCATTTAATACGAAGCGTTTGGCGTTTTGCTGATTATAACGGCATCAACTTCAAATTCTAACTGTTTCTATCGTTACTCCAAAATTTCTCTAACATCTCCGACTGCCTTTTTCATTATGAAAGCTTTAATAATGGCAAACAGCAAAGATTGAATATATAACATTCACTCGTAGCACTTCACTAAATTCTGCAAATTTACTTGACAAGACTCCATCAGCATGAACTTTGTAACTGCTTCGTTTATGGATAATCCAAATTAGCTTTACACACTTAACGGAAACGCCAAAGTGACGAGAGACCTTTCATAAGCTGACCTAAGTTAAGGCATATTCTGTATTAATAATAATAATAATAATAATAATAATAATAATAATAATAATAATACCAGTTCACGAATACGGTAATCGTAAAGACTGAGTACATTAGAAGGCATCACCATGTTGTTATAAATACGAACACATTCTCTCTCTCTCTCTCTCATTATCCCACTATATAAAACACAATGTATCAATATATTTTTTTATCTTATAAAAAAATGTATTTATACATTGTGTTTTATATATGAGTTTATCTTCCTCCACCACCCTGAAGTTAGGGCGATTTTCTAGAATCTAGGGTAACGCAGTCCAGGACCTGCTTCTCTCGCTATGGCCATTACAAAGTGCACAGAATAAAGATCCCTTCGTCAAAGCTTCGGGACGCATATTCCCAAACTGTAACAGAGTACCGGTACCTTCCCTGAAAAAAGCGGAACTTGCAATAGAATCTTTTTGTAAATAATCTCATTATGTTTCCCACACCCAAATTACCTTCTATAACGCTTCCTTCAACTAACCTAACTCAACCTAACCTAGAGGCATGGCAAAAAACTGCGGCTGGTGTAATACTAGTATACATCTCGGGAATTTCCCTTCGGGACGCGGTGCCTACGTCCTTCAAGTCAGTACGACCCTACAGGCAAGTCTTCACGTGGCAGTGATTAATCTTAGACTGTCTCTATCATCTCTGAAGTCTAAGTACAATAGTCTCTTAAAAATGAATATCTAATCATTCCTCTTTCAAGCCCTACAGATACCTTATGATATTGCTACTCTGACCTTGCAATCTTGATATTTGTTTCATTCGCCATTTTTTTAAGCTACGATTTTCGAATGATTCAACTCCAAAAAAAAATCCAGCACTAGGCTCAATTGTTTTTACAAGGTATGCTTGATTTTCTCATTAAAGCAGACGATAATTATTAATAATAATATCTCACAGAAATTGAATTTCAATTCTTCTCTTATTAACCATACAGATAGTTTTATGAGACTTGACAGCTGGTAAGAGATTGTGAAACGTATCGGGACCGAAATCAAGAAATGGCTTACAAGTTGTAAAATAATATCGAAACGGTAATACTGAACTTACACAGAAAACTAATTCAGCAGATGGCATGGATGATCTGAAAACTCTACGGGAATTTATCACCAATATTAACATGAAAAAAATCATTCCTTCTCTCACCTGGGAAAATTTCGACGAAAAATATTTCATGAAGCTTGGTCAGCGGTCGAAACAGCGCAATTGCGTTTTCATTTCTATTTATGTGTGAAATCTTCTCTCTCTCTCTCTCTCTCTCTCTCTCTCTCTCTCTCTCTATATATATATATATATATATATATATATATATATATATATATATATATATATATATATATATTATATATATATACACATATATATACTAAATACAAAATCTTTATATACAAATACACACAAACACATACACACACACACACACATACACACACACACACACACACACATATATATATATATATATATATATATATATATATATATATATATATATATATATATACGTATATAAACGCATTAAGAAAATGAACCCTGGTGTCTCATATGCCCGTTCAGTCGAGATTGGCATCGTCTGCTCAGACTTACACGCAAACCAGCCGTCATTATTAAAGCATGTACTTGACTGAGGCAGCTTCTGTTCACTCTCCTCTGGTCTTGACCAAATATCTTAACTAAACAGTAATTCTACTTTAAGAGTACATTTAATCTGATCCCACACGTACGAAATAAGAGAGAGAGAGATAGAACGAATTTAGCTTACAAGGTACAAATATTATGTTTATTAAATAAAAAAATTATCAAAAAAATATATCAGTGCTTACATACTATTCGCAGAAGGGTATCATTTTTAGTGCAATTTAATAAACTTCCAACCATCGCTCTCTCTCTCTCTCTCTCTCTCCTCATCTCTCTCTCTCTCTCTTTCTCTCTCTCTCTCTCTCTCTCTCTCTCCTAGACTTCTGTCGAATACCACTTTCAATAATAATCTTTAAAAAAAAAAGGTTACACTGTCTGGAAGGAAAGTTTAATAAGAAAAGCCTCCCCGCAAAGTACAAGACTTGGCGACCATGATGGCGACGATGGACAGCAAAACTTTATTACTTTATTATGACGACGGAAGGACTAGTCTGGTAGGCTTTATGCCTTTACCTAGATATATAACAGTAAATCAAAGGAATTAAATTATATGATTATAGATATATATATATATATATATATATATATATATATATATATATATATATATATATATATATATATATATATATATATATATATATATATATATATATATTATATATATATATATATAGTTCCTTAACAATGTTACTCATCAACAAATACGGTTTAGAACACAGCAGTATGAATTTTACTTTAAAATTCAGTCGTCATATTTATGTATTTATACTATATATACATGTGTGAATACATAGACATGTATGTATAAATATACGTACGTATATATACATATATATATTCACCAGTATACGCGGCAGAACAGGGTCAACTAATTTACAGCAGCCTTCAAGTTAAACTTCACATTTGAATATTGAAACTCGGAAGTTGATTATTCCATTTCAAAGTCACATCGGCGACCACGGTCGTGATGGGCAACTCTGATATGACGACCGACTTTTTAAAGTAAAATTCATATTACTGTGTTCCATTGCGTATTTGTTCATGGGTAACGCTGGCAAGGGACTGTATCAATACATATATACATACATGAGATATATACAAGCACACATATATATATATATATATATATATATATATATATATATATATATATATGTGTGTGTATTTTATTTATATATATATATATATATATATATATATATATATATACATAGAGAGAGAGAGAGGGGGCGTGAGAGTTATTTATTGTTCACATTTACATGCTCTCAATTATCAAGGGACAAATAACCGATAATTATCGAATTCACCATACCTTGGGAATAACTTACGCCTGAAGTATATTAGAAATAAGCGCAACTGATGTGCACTTACATATAATGGTTACTGATTGTATATTATTACCACTATACTATGAATTTATTACTAATAATTCATTTGAGAATAAATATTCTATACATTGTGTACATATATATATATATAATATATATATATATATTGTATATCTATATATATTGTATATTTATTATATATTATATAAATATAAATATATATATATAGTATATATATATATAGATATATATATATAGTTATATATATATATATATGCATAGTAGATAATGTAATTTATCCGCATCATACCTGACCACCATCCATAGACAGCTTGTCCTGTTCGGGCTTCAATGATAGTAAAACTATATAGCTGTGATAGTGCGCTAAAAATTAAATCTATATTACTGCAGTTCGTTTTTGGATAGCAGTTCCCAACACCAAAAAATCACAAATTACAAATTTACAACGGTAAGACCGAATATTTCATTTAGAAATGAGCATGTCAATCAAAAGACACAATGAAATGTTCTAGTTATCACGCCTTTGTAGAATTCTTTCAAACTTTGATATTTTATATATAAGAAATTAGATATTCCATTAACAGAGTTGGCTAAACGAGAGAATTCCCATTAATACTGTAAGAAGCAAACTATATATTATTCAAATATTATTTGGATAAGTTTCTTCTTGTTACAAATGAAACTAAACCCATTTGAAAAGAAGGGCCGACTTACGACTCTAACAAATTAATGTTTCGCAATCCCTGAGTAATATCATTCGTCAGAAGTCGAATAGATAGTATTAAAAACGGACAACATAGCAGCTTATCGAATTTCCGAGTTCACGTTTCCGTTACTGTGACAAAACAAGACTAATCTTTACATCAAAAATTATTACTTCTAAAAATATGCCAACGGTCATTTGGCAAAACTTCAAAATGGCAATAACTTGCAAAATTGCCTTCCAAAACATTACAGTATAGACGAGAATATATGTGCAAACGTGTGAATAAATAAAATACATCCGAAAGATTATAACAGTATACGGAACTTCAAGATCATATTACTTAGGACCATGACGAAAAAATATAAAAAGTGTCCTTTATTGACGTAAATTTTGGCTCCATTTGAAATAATGTGCCGATACCGTCGACTTTACCCCTAAACTTCGCCACTGATCGTATTCTGATAAAATACGCTGACATTTCAATCTATAACGGTCGTAAAATCATACGGTATCCGAAATCAATGAAACATTACATTCCAAAAGGCGAAGGTATCAAACAACATGTGGTGTCCAAATAATAGTATTTGGAAAATCAACTATTTCAATTATTTTAACGAGTTATTAAATAATACGTTTATGATTATGACAAACAATGAGCCATAACAATAAGCATCAACCATTGCTTTTGGAAAAGAAGTTTCAACATAATGTTTCACTTGGCTAGTTCATCTACATTGTTAATACAAACTAAGTTCATTCCGGATATTTATTTATACAATTCTGTGAAACTGATATGACACGTTGTAAAGTGGAATTCCCAATTAAAACTAAACATAAATAAATAACTACAAATAAAGAGGGAAGTGATACTAAGAAATGACCCCAAATCTTGTCTGATCAACGAATGCCAGCTAGAGGGAACGACAGCAGGAGCTATTTCGAGCGTCCTCCCTCATCTCCTGTACATCGCTCACTGGCTGAAGAAGAGCGAGAGTCGGGAGAGCTGCAGCCTGCAAGACCAACAATCCTTCCGCTGCCACCTGTGGTGAGCAGCGTTGAGCCAACCCCTAATGGCGGCAGATATAAGTTCTCGTACAAAGTTATCTTCTTTCAATCCAGCCATATCCGGCAAATTAAGTCTCCGTTATGCTTGTTTGGTCTATATCATTCGGCAAAATCAAGTCTCCAATACGCTTGTTTGGTCAATATTATAAGTATTAATTAAAAACTAGAAATTCAGTTCAAGAAAACGTTACTTAGGCTATGAACGATTTGTCCAAATGTCATCCTCATGGGCCTAGAAATTTTCCGAGCAAGGAGCAACATGACATTGGCACTCCATTAACTCACCTCAGACCAAACATAACAGAAGTCAAGACTTTTACAACCAGTCATGAGTTGTTATACCTTTAGCTATATAAACGGAAAAGGAAAGTGCACTCTAAAATAATATCACCTACCTTTTATCAGAAGACCAGAAGTAAGAAGAAAACTCGTAATTATAAATCCAAACGGTATCCAACGCCCTTATAAACAAACTCGACGGATTATTTTAATGGATTTTTTTTAAGGAACTTCGTTTATTTTCAGTCCACACATAACATCCTTCTCACCTGAACCACAACCGATTGACACGAATCAATTTCATTCCCGTAGGGAAATCATTTAAATCTCTTTTTATCCTCCTCTTGCCGGCTCTCAAAACACACGAAGAAAACTTTAGTCAGTGGACCACGGATAACTTCTCTCGCTACCGTTTCCCTTCGTCTCTCTACGCACCACCACCACTGCACGAGACACACTGAATGAACTCGCCACCTGTGGTGCCTACTCGCCCCAACGGTTAAGATGACGTTGTCGTACAACCCCTCTGCAAACTCTCCTACAATACTGCCCGATTGACAGTACTTCTGCCCCCAAGAAAAATGTACAGTGGAATTTAACCTTTGCGTACGCTTGTGTCCGTGAGATTACTCTTCTGTCCTATTTTTAATAATCAACCCGACGACAGGCTTGACCTGTCCTCAAACTGCGGCCTTTCTGATGTATCGAGGTAGTTCAAAGGATAACAAAACCGAAGCGGCTCCGAATAGCTAGGAATTAGTTGCCATTTACCTTAATAGTTTCAACTCTTCCTCATTATAACGCACTTCTGATTAAGATTATACATAAATATATATATATATATATATATTATATATATATTATATATAATATATATATATAATTTTAGTAAAATGAAATGGATGAATGTCTTTGGATATACCTTATCTTTAGTTTATATTTGACAGAGGAATACATAATTTTTTATTTAAAGTGTGTGAGACTAATAAAGAAAATCTTGTCAGTAATTGGTAAATGTTGTAAATGCTTAATTTACTCATATTAAAAGTCCAGAAGAGGCTTTCGTCTGTTCTTACATCAAACGGTATGTCTGTATAGTAGATAATGTCGTGGTAGCCAAAGACCATCCTGGTAATTAACCGGCTTTATTTTCCTGTTATTTCCAACGAAGATTATTATTAGCACTGTACATAACTGATACATGCTAAATTGCAACAACTCACCAAAAGTAATTTTTTATATACACAGAAACTGTACTGAGATTGCAACCGGCTTCTCCGACAAAAATTACATTTAAAGATTTTTTGTTTAAGGTCTTAGTAAACATGAATGACTTTAGTATGAATGCTTAAAATCTAGAATATTATTAAAATGATTATCGTGGATGAAAATGAATTACACACAACTCTCAGTGTCGGGAGGTTGCCTAACGTATTTTTCACATAACTAATTATTTATTGGCACTAGCGGATCCAGAGGGAGGAGTGCACCTGGGCACGTGCGCCACCCCAATCCCATCCCACCCATCCCCCACCCCCCCCCCCCCCCCCCCCCCCCCCCCCCACCCCGTGAAAAATAATGACCAAATAATAATATTGTAGATTTAGATAATAATAACATAAATAAGAAATATAAAAACAGGGAAAAATTTTTTTTAGAAATATAATATGGCAATAATAATAAAATTGAGAATAAAATAATAATAATAACAATAATCTTAATGAGGAAAATAATGAATTCGGTATTTCGAGATACAACAGGCGATTGCTGTCCATTTCATAATTTCTACTTAGATACTAAATGATATGCTGAAGAAAGGATATTATATTACCATACGACAGAAATACCTCATGTAAAGCTAGAATTTTCCAGTAGCTATTAAAAAAGTCACCTATCCCCTATCTCTTTCATTGCCAAACCAGTAGGATACTCTATTAGTTGCTTGCAAATAAAATACCTAATTGTTTGTTGTTTGTTTGCATCATATACATACATACATACATATATAAAAGTATGTGTGTGTAAGTATGGATGTATATAAAATAAAAAAATTAGTGCACCACTCACCCCAACCATGAACTTTTTCTGGGTCCGCTAGTGTTTTGTAGTTTCTCCTTGCCGATCATTTGTCTGTTTACCTTCGTTCTTTGTGGTTTGTCCTGAAAACAGACTCTCAGAAGTAGGCCTATAACTTTGAGCTAGAGCTATGATGTGCACCCGCTGTCATTTTTTGACCCGAACCTTAGCCGTGGTACGTTTCACCAATTTTGCTTCATTTGTGACACCAATATTAAATTTTTGGTACAAAGTTTAGCAGTAACATACCAAGATACCAAAACATTTGTTCGTGTAACACCCACCCTGAAACCTTCCTTAATGATGGACATAACGGCCACAATTGTTCGAATTGTAAGATTTTTGTCATAGGCCCAACCAGTTGGAAGCATATTGCAGATGATAAAGCTAGTTATACGAAGTATCTACGGATATCGGCACTAAGAATTTTTCCGGGGTTTCTCCTCGTCAAGATTGATTAAGTTACTTTCTTAGTGTGACATTTAGTATAAAGATGATGATGTATCATAAAATTATGTTAGAATAAACCCGTATGTACAGACATCTTCTATTCATCAAACTTCGTACAAATGTTTTTTTTGTTTTTTTTTTTTTTTCAGTAGGCTGACATGAGGCTCACTTCATAGTTTTTGCTACCTGTGTTACAGATTTAGCTTTGTTTATTATCTTATATATTTGTTTTTCTTTTTTATTTCACTTTCATATTTTCTTCTGTAGTCCTCATTTTCCCTTTCTATACTGGGCTGATTTTCGTATTAATGCCTATCGGGTTGCAATAATAATAATAATAATAATAATAATAATAATAATAATAATAATAATAATAATAATAATAATAATAATAATAATAATAACAATAATAATAATAATAATAGTGTTAATAATAATAATAATAATATAATTACTGGATTTTATTTTGGTAGTTTGTGTATACCTAGGCCTAATTAAAACTTAGCTGGCATAAGAGACTTAAGCGTTGTTGGTCTGTGGATGATTAACAACTGTCATGCCAGCTACGATTATTCTGCTTGCCAACTGTAAATTCCATAATCACACAAAAATACTTTTAGAAAATGCTTCATCGTTTCTTTGATGTCGTAAACCAACTGGCCAGTCAACCTTTCAATCTAGTTAACAGCGATATGGTTGACAATACCAACAGCAATAGCTAATCAAAATGAAATCATCTGGTCCTGTGATCACAGCTGCTTCTTCTTTAGTGTTCATTATTTGTTAATGAAAGAGAACTTTTTCGGGCGTTGAATTGAAAAATAAGTTCGAGCCCAGATTTTAAATCTTTAATATAATGTATTAAAACTTACTTTCTAAACTGCATCATCCTTTTAATAACCCTTGCCCAGTTCATTTGAAATAATAACGGAATATCATATAAAAGAAAGCAACAAACAAACAAAATGGGACCAATTTGGATGTGAAGAGTTTTACAACTTCTAATACAAAATTTTCACTTTTGGCCACATTAACCAGGAATATTTCTTCATATTAATAGCAACAGTGACGACTTGTTCATCATCAAAGGTTTTTTATTTCTATAAACTCCATCAATTTCGGGCAATTTTATTATACTGATAAATGCAATTTTTTTTTTTCTTGTAAACTTCATTTCATGTTACTCAGGCCATGTCTTTGCAGAATAAGTAAACAGAGAACAGTCAGAAGCAAATTTCAGAGAAAATAAATGAATGAATAGATAAAGGTGGAACAACGAAGAGATAAGCAAACATATAAAAGGTAATAAGAGGTAAAGGCAGGCAATGTTGCACTGAACTTTAAAGCAGTATTACAGTTCGTCATAAACTTATAAGCGCCTCCCTTAATAACACTTCTCGGATGAAGGGAGGGAAATAAACTGCATTCGTCTGAAAAACAGGTGAACAGCTATTTCATTCAAATGTTGTACAGGAGACGTATAGTAGCAAAGTTAATGACATTTACATTAACAAGGTTATCATATACAGTATATATTTAAACCTAACGTGAGTTGAATTGCTTTATAACGTCATGTATATATATATATATAGTATATATATATATATATATATATATATATATATATATATATATATATATATATATATATATATATAGTATATATGTATGTATGTATGTGTATATATATATATATATATATACATATATATATACTATATATGTATATATATGATATGTATGTATGTTATGTATGTTATTATATATATATATATATATCATATATATTAAATATTATATATGGTATGATGTAGTGTAATGGTATGTATGATATGTATGATAATATAATATATATATCTATATATATGTATATATATATATATATATTATATATATATATATATATATATATATATTCCTTATCTCATTGGATTCCCGACTCTGTTAACAAGGAATCTGGTGATAGAAATTAAATTCTCGATGTGGTTCGGATCCCACAATAAGATGTAGGTCCCGTTGCTAAGTAACCTTTTGGTTCCTAGCCACGTGAAAATATCCAATTCTTCGGGCCAACCCTAGGAGAGCTGTTGTTCAGCTCAGTGGTCTGGTTAAACTAAGATATACTTAACTTCTCATTGGATAATTATGACTCATTTCTCACACACGATCCGTGAATAAAACACCGTCTGAAAAACAAGGTAAAACTAATGGATAAGATTAACATCGTCATCATTATCATTATCTTTACATTATCACAGCACTACACAGAAAGTCGCACACTTAACGTCACTTGAACAATTCACGTAAGAAAACGCGCAGCGATGCACGGATCGGTAGGCTCTTTCGTCCATGATGCTACCAAGGCCTTGGAGGCTACAATCTTAAAACCAAGTCCTAATCAGAGCCGACGTTTTCTTGCCTTGTGGATCAGATATACCGACCATGTGCTTAACGAGAATGTGATATCTATGTATGTATAACTAGATACACAACGGTATATAAATATATAATTGTGTGTATGTATGTATGTATGTATTGTATGTGCATGTACATTTGTACGTATGTATGTATATTAACTGGCAAACGGATTGATTGATGAAACAAATGCTAAATTAAAAGATGACAAAGTTAAATATGATGTTGTTAAAGCTTTGAAAATACAGCTGTTCAGAAAACAACAATGGTGAGGCCAGTCTGCATCACAGCCTGGAACAAGTATAAATTAAAAAGGATTCTCTGGGAGATTTTTATTAAGCTAAAAACATTGTAGTAGAATGTAAATCCTGAGGCAAATAAGATTGGTGGTACCTTGGTGGAAAGAATATCATTATCACTTCAATCTATGTACCAAGTCTAACCTCTTCCGTGACGATAACAGAGAAGATCAGGATGATTTATGTAGCATAGACATAATAATAAATTATTAAGGAAAATCTACGGAAAGGGAATGACAGATTTGGTATTAAATCTGGAATATATTTAAGCCAGTGGTTCTCTACCTTTTTATTACCACGGCCCCTCTGAGCAAGCGGTGGTCCTTCCCTCCAGCCCCTGTGCCTCTGTAAGTAAAATTCCCTCCCAGATTTAAAATGGGTGTTTTTATTCTTTGGGGAATGAATTAGTAAGATACTTGACACTGCTTCTTACCTACTGGATCTTGAATGCATGATTGAATGCTAGTGAGTGCACAGCGTAAGGCCTCTTCAACATTCGGCCAGTTTCTGTATTTGGTCTAGAGAGCAACGAGAGTGGAAAATGCAGCTCCACAAAGATACTACATGGATCCGAACACACTTAGGATCCGAACGAGTCCACGAGCCAACTATGCTCTGGTTTTTTTCATCTGTCCA